>NW_010308509.1:119322-140441 GCF_000700745.2 Antrostomus carolinensis
CATTAAATTCTTCTTCCTCTTCTCAAAATAACTGCCACAAAGCATTAATTTGTTGTTCTGACACCACCGGTTCAGATATTTGATAGATATTAAAAGTGCAGCCAAAGTATCAAGTACTTAGCAGTATAGACATCAGGTGCCAGGACAATAGAGTGCCAAAGATATTGGCAAGCTCAGTTTAGAGACACTGGCCTGATTTGGGGAAAGCGGTCACAACAGTCCAGAATTATTTCAAACAAATACTTAATGTAATACCGAAACTGCAAGCATTAAGCATTGGGCGTTAGTCTGTTCTGCAAATGAGGGAATTCTGTTCATTTTGGGAACCTTCTGAAAAGTAACTGAAAGGTCCTGGATACAGAAAGCAAATCACAAGGAAAGAAATTGCTTAATAACAGGTTTAACTAAACTCAGAGCAACATGCAATGCATTTTGAAATGCTTGGCAACATGCAGAGCCTTGGTTCCAACAGGCAAACAAACAGAAAAATTACTGAAGGTATTTAAAGTTGTGCCACTATGAAGCCAAACTAAACAGTTTGGCTAAACATCAATAACTAAAATGAAAGATACACCTGAAGATAGAATACTGGAGATCTCATTTTAAAAAAATAATTCAGAAGTGAATGTAGGCCAATGCTCAGGGTAAGTTGGCTTTCTTTCTCCTGAATTTAAAGCTTCAGGGACCACTCTTGAAAGTAAATATATTGTGTATTCTCCTTGAGCATTATCCTCCTTAGCATCTGTGGTGAAGGTAACAACATGCATGCCAAGATGGTCAGTGAACCACCAGCAGCATTGCTCAGAATATTTGTTTTGGAGAGCTATGAAGAAAAAGAGTACTAAGTACAAATTGCTGACATTCATTCTAGCGTGCAACTTCATGCTAGTAACATGGAACTTTTTTAAACTGTGGAGAATTTCTGTCACAAATCTGGAATGGGAAAACCATTATGGTCAAGAGGACAGTAAGTATACTATGTTCCCTGACAGACTCTAGCACGCTAGAGTACTAAAAAATATTTTTGAAGTAGCATAGCTCTTCACATTGTTTTCATAGCAAAAGCTATGTAAAAGGCTTCTAGTCCCACAGAGTTTACATTCCTGTGATAATAAGTCAGCATGAAAAGAAAGAAAGGAAACGTGAAGATAAAGTAGACATTATGCTAAAGTCAAAGAAAAAAAAAGTGACTTATATAACAATAGAAAAATAAAAAATTAAATGTTAATAAACATGGAATTTATTACAGCATTGGAAAAGGAATGGGCATCATAGGAGAGAAGACCAGAAGGAAGAGTGAGTCAAGAGGCATCAGGTTTGGTGCTGTACTTGACAGTAAGGAGTGGAAACATGAAAAAAAGGCAGTAAGTATACAGGGACAAGAGAGGAGGTAAGAAAAATATGCAGGTCCGTGTGGGAGGACACAAAAGTTCACATGAAGCAAGAGTTCAATGATGCAGCTGTAGGAAGCTGGGACTCGTGAAATCTAACAGAGATCGGATAGCAATATCTAATATCTCAGGACAACAGTATACTGACACCAGACTGATATTCTTTGCCTGCACCTGTATACACCTGGTAAAATCAAAATGGCACTACCCTGTGCTGTGTGGACTTAAAAAAATCTACAACGCTGTCTGTAAGCATATCTCAATTGCATTCTAGTATATTGGCTGGCTCAGATATCCTGCCCTGCTGACTCAGAAGCATTGTAATCTATAAAAGTTGTTGAAAGGTTTGGTTTTACAGAAGATAAAAGGATATCTTGGCTTTTAAAATTATGTTCAACTTTGTTTAAGGAAAGGGCTGTTTCTTTTACTGCTGCATTTTTCATTATAACATGGTATCTAGGACAGTCATGCTCCCAAGGATAAGTAAATCAGTGAATAAATATGCTGTGCCACAGTTTCAGGTTTTGTCAATACACCAAGGTCCATTGATGTCACAGATTGCAGAATAGGGCCTGTATGTGACAGCCGATTCAGACCCCTTGGATACAAATGCGGGGCACTGTGGCCAGGATTCCTCCATGACCCAGTTTCTTGCAGGAAAACAGATAATTTCCACCTGGATGCACAGAAGGTAAGATTCAGAGAAATGCCAGCAAGCTTTCAGCAGAGAAGACAAATGTTGCTCTGATTAAAAGGCTCATTTAGAAAAGACAGACACACAAAAATGATCTTCATGAAGAAACAACTTTCAGAACCCTAAGTGCATGCGAAAAGATGAGAGGTGTTCTTTTTTCACTTCCTCTTTGAGGGAACTGTTTTTTATTGCAGCCTCTCCGATAAAGTGAACCTCCTACCTTTCAGAAAACTGGGATCCGCAGGACCATTTCCTAGTCAAGCCCCATTGTGGTCACTTTGGTATATGTTGCCTAGCACTTTAAAAATAATTTTCTTATTTTCAGGAGAACATAAATTTTCTGTATATTAAATGAATTAGAAGTTTGTGTAATGAACACCTCCTTCCTGCAATTTTAGAAATAGGTTATTCCCTCCCTTTCAACAGCAGATTAATACATATTTAAATATTACAATCACCTAAATTTTCTTTTCAATCCTCTTGTTCAAAGTAAAAAACAAAACAAAACAAAACAAAACAATTTTTGTGATATCTCACACACAATGTTTATGGATCCCAAACACTTTCACAGGTGTTGAAAATTCATAGACAAAAGGCTTGTGCTCCTTCCCTAGATAAGCAGGTGTTACCTGGCAGTTGAGAAAAATAATCTTTTGTCATCAGAGTATTATTTAGAAAAGATTTATGTTGTAATAGTGGGATATTCTGTCTTTTGTTTCTGTCTGATACTAAATTTGCAGTTAGAGGAAGGAGCTCCAGGCACATAAGGACATGTGGACAGGGAGAACTGTCCATCTGCTATTAACACAGCCAATTACCAAACTAAACACATTTTGAGAACCTTTGTTTATTTTTCCTTGATGTACTTGTGCTCCTACCATAAATCCATTAGAATATTCACAAAAGAATTTAATGAAGACAGCAAGAACTCTACCTAAAACAGAAAAATATGAAAAAGTCAGAAAAGACACTCCTTAAGGAAAGCAAAAAATTCTTAACAAGGCTAAAGGAAATGTTCATGTTTAGCTCTCTAACAAGTATCAAATGTTTATTTTGGATGCATATGCCCACTTGTGCAATTTCTGTCTGATATCTCAGAAATAACTATACTATTAGAATTGCTATTGTGGCTGTAGTTTAAATTCATTCCAACCCAATAGGTGATATCAAATTTTGAAGCCCACATTTTAAGCAGAGCAAACACAAAAGTAGTGTTACTTAACATGTAGCTGATGCTCGAGGGTCTCTGGAGATGATTCCTAGTGCCTTGTGTACCTGGGAGATTGCCTCCTTACACCTGTCAGAGTTGGTATTTATTATGGTGCTTCCAGTCAGTAGAGATTAATGACAAAAATTTTGGCAGAAAACAGAAATAAAATTATCTTCCAAATCAATTTGCAGCAGTGGTAAAAATCATACCGAACCTGATTCAAGAAGGGCTGGCAATGTGTATTCCAAAGAGGTTCATTCTGTTTTGCAGAAATAATAAACAAAATGCTATAGGAGCTTGTGGAGGCAGAAAGCTCTATACCAGACTAGCTAGCAACAACTATTTTAGGATCCAAAAGAATTTTTGTCTACCTCAAAATAGGATGCTCTTAGAAATACTTGATTCACATGGCAAACAAAGCCATATGCCTTGCTGAACAAGGGGAAATCAGACTGGACAAGCAACTGACGCCGATTATTCCTACATTCTTCAAAGCAGCCCACTGGAAGCTTTCATTTCAACTTAAAGTTACATTATTCTATTTCATTTGATTCCCAAACGCATGCCTTTGGAAAACAACTACAATCTCCTGCAGTATTTCTCATTCTTAGAGAAAGTTATTGAGGAATTAGTGACCACTTCCACAACCACTCTGACAATAACTTGAATACCTTGCATCTGGGGATGTGGAATGGGAATCCCCAATGACAGCAATGTTCATCATCTATAAGGTGAGAAGAACAGGCATAACAAAAAGATAGCAAAGAATTTTACATTAAAAAAAAAATCTATTTTCAGTTCAGGTTTGGGATTTATACATGCAGAGCATTCATTTGCAATCTGGATTGAATCTATGCTAGAAGGCACTTAGTGTTCCAAGTCAGTGAAGAATGCTCAGCATCAGAGCACTTCACATACCTGGGGACCTGTCTTTTTATGAGTTTCCAAATTTTGCTGTTAAGCAAGGAAGGTTAGCCCTTTCTCTCCATGGAAAGGCCTGCAGAATGGAGATGGAATGGGAGATTAAGTGAGTATGCCTTCATCATAAATCTGTCAATCTGTTTAAATAACTAGCCACTGAAAATCACACAGCATCACCCGCCACAAAACTAGGCCTTAATTTGGTTAATACCAGCTTTAGAGTTTGATCAAATCTCAACTGGAGGTTCGGGTCATTGGCTTTATAATAGGACATTCCAAATTTCCAGGTTCCCCCTCTCTTTCCCCTTCAGTCTTAAACACATACACAGATACACACTTCCTGAATATTTATTTTGTTTATTCCAAAAACTATTAATTATACTTGAGCTTTGATATTGTGTAGCATATTAGAACAAAGAGACAAAACTACAGGCCAAGAAAAGCTCACATTTTGATGCTCAATCCACTGAAGTCCACGTCGATACATTAGTAGCACTATATTATTAAAATATAGAAGGACCATAAAAGTAAAATACTGCAGTTGTGTGATAGTCTGTAACATTTCATGCACAATTTGCAATATTCTTTTAATTACTATGAATTTATACTTAGTAGCAATGAAGAAAGATAATAAAGGAGAGTATGCTAGCACATGTAGTTGTGATAGAGGAAACAATATTGTAGCAAACTATAATAAAGTGATGCAAACCTAGAGAGAAATAATCCCATATATTCCATGCTATAGTGTTACTAAATAGTATTCTCAAAGAGTTGTAAATAATCACCATTTATTTCCAGCCTGAAAAAATAGGCTGGGGTTCTCTCCTAAATGGAGCACTACAGTGCCTGTTCTTTATTCATCCCTCCATGGAAGCGTGGTGTGTAAAATCTGTCTGAAAAAGCAGTCACTCTCTCTCTCTTTGTCTTTCTGCTACCATGGATATGACATCATTTTTGCCAACCGTTGCTAAGTCATGAACAGAGGGAACATTTCCTTTTCTCACACAGAGGGCAGGGTACAAGCCAGAGCTTCCAAGAGACACAATGTTCTCTTTATGCAGCCAGGGAAAACAGTAAAAGAGGGCTGCGGATGGTCTGGGAAATGGCGGGCAGGCACAAAGCACACGCAGCTGTCCAGCCAGTCTCAGTTCCCACTAAACTGGTGGCCTATTTTCTCATTTCAAAGAAAGGAAAGGAGGGGAGAGAGGGGAGCAAAGAAAAAAAGCTCTACATCTTTACCATCTAACCCTTGCTGAGGCAACGTGCTGGTCCCTTGCCCTTCCCAAAGAGAGCTGCGTCTTCTGTTGAAGAACAGAAGAGGGAGCGCTTAAGATGGATCCAGAAGCTGCTGCTCCTAAGCCCGCTGCATGTCAACAATGAGTATTATGGCTGGGGGGAAAAGAGAAGCTTCCAGAATGGGAAGATGTTAGGTCCAAAAAGAACTCTGAACTCAATTAAAGTCACATGAAGATGCACTCTAAGACATATGTTCTCTGGATGCCTGTAGACTTAAATGCAGGTCCTGAAGTCCTAAATCAATTATTTCCTAGCAGACAAAACTACTGTTGGGATCAATGTAAATATCATATGAGAAAGGATTTTCAATACACAAGATTTTATTATCTCCCACGCTTGTACAGCTACAGCGATGTAGATTACAGTGTTACAGTTTACAATGTTCAACCTTTTGGTAACTGAAAAAAGTTCTACTTATTTACTTCTCAGAAAAGACATCAACGAAGCATGTTTTCTGCAACACTTATACAAATCTTACAACTGAAGCAATAGCTAACTTTCCTCCAGGTCTGAAAAGTTTCATAGCTCATATCGTGGGACTTGAAGTAAGGAAAGGCAAACGTTCACACTTTCTTTAACAGAAGAGATTATTTTTTTCCTTATTGCAGCTATTCATCACTTATTAATTTAATTTACAAAAGACATACTGCAGTTACTTTTGCTTACCTCTGTCCAAAAATAAAAATAGAATTTCCTGCATCTCAGATAATGGCACCAACCAGAAAAATCTATTGCCTTTTCATTTTTGAAGAATCTGAATGCAAGGTAAAGGGGACGACATTTCTTAAAGGAGGTGGGGGGGGAGGGAAAGAAAAAAAGAAGGATGTTGCTGCCATGAGACAGAGGATGTATTTAGATTCAATCTAAAGTACTACTTTTCCATACCACTTCAGCCAAGGTTTCCATAAGCTGCCATCTTCCACCAGGATAAAAAATTACTCAAGCTAAGTTATCTTAGGAATAGGTAAAGATTTGAAATATGTGTTCCTATTTCTCAGAATTCCTAATTTGTCCTAGAAAACAAGGAGAAAACACAAATATATGTTGACTCAAACCCTGCTTCAACTGTCTGTTCCTGTAAAAAACAGCAGTTAACACTAAATTAAAGTTTTTCACACTTATTTACATATATGTGAAATTGCTTTTAACATGGTTAATGGTAGAAAGCACATATATTAAGAACTACAGCCTCTCCAAAGTGAAGCCTCCCTTCAATACATATCTTTCACCTTCCTATGGAAATAATTTTATATAAACAATTTTCATCAACACAGTTACCTATGTGACAAGGGAGATATTTTACTGAGAAATGAAACAGTTGACATGTGTAATACTGTATTAGCTAAAAATAGTCTGTGTATATTCACATTTCCAAATACAGATGCACATGCAACTTGTGAAGTTTGAAGTGTGAACTTTTCAAAGCAACAGTTACCTATTAATTAAAAAATGGATTTAGGTAGTTTGACAGGATGGGATTAACATATAGTACATAGTCTGTGGCACAAAAGAGACTAAACTTCTAGCTCCTGTTCACAGTTAGATACAGTATCATGAATAAGCAGCGAGCTTCTGTCCTCAGTCATCAAGGGAGGGCTTGATCCTGCCCTCAAATATGAAGGCAGGTGTCTTGTAAAATCAGCTACTCTACTAGCACTGTATCTGATATTACAAGACACCAAGAGATGTGTGCTGGCTTACTAAAAACAAAACTCAAAGCACATAAAATAACTCCTCTGACAATCCCTGGCTGCAAGCAAAAAAAGAGATGAGGGCTGAAAAAAGGGCTAATGGAAAATCACCCTGTGCCCCCATCTTCAGTGTAAGAAGGAAAAAATATGGCACTAGATACACATACAAATTCCCAGAGTCCATTTGTACCCCAGCATCAGAAGCAAGGAATTGATATTAAGCCTTTTAGAACCCATTGGACTCTACTGATGGCATTTGTTTTGAGTTCACTCATGCCTGAATGCCCAGGAAGGAAGCAAAGTGAATGCACAATGTTGAGCTCACAGGATAAGTTGCTGGATAGGGTGCTGGCATCAGCAGGGTTCATTTTCTTCTCAGGCCCCAGAGCTGCACAAGTGTATTACTGTGTGCTTCTGTGCAACATCAGGGAAGCTGGAACAATTCCACGAACTATATGGATGAAAAGATGGATGGAATGCATCATCCCACAAAAATGCACTCCCTTTTCCCTCCTCCCCTCCCAAGAGATTGCTTAAAAGAGGGAAAATGTGATCTCTTTTGTAAAGCTCTCACAGTCCTTTATTTTGTGTTTGCACTGAGTTTCCTTTAATCAAACGTAAAGTTGGAACTCAAATATTATAGTATCATAAAGAAACTGTTCTTGCTGTGAGATTTTCCAGCACTTGAAATCCATGTTCTATTACACATGCAAACTCCATAAAAAATGTCTTACAGCTTTTCAGAGGAGTTTTAACTTAATCTAGCTTTTCATTGTTTTGATGGCACTTGTGCACTTCTCATTTGTTCAAAACCTTAAATTTCATGCTCCTCTCCTCCCTGACAGAGTAAGGCAAAATCAGATTTACATGAATCAACACAAAAACCTGTGGATTAGCAGGGAAAATATTCTAAAACAAATAATTCATCTTTGAGAGTATCTTCTCATCAAAATTCACAACTCTGGAAATCTATTTGCATTAATCATTTAGGACAGTTTACTAAGGAGAATATGAATAGCATTTTGGTTTCTTTTTTACTAGATGAACAACTTTTTGTTAATTAGATACAGAATAACTAGCATCATCAGGAGAGAAATGTGCCACCAGGGAAAAGAAAGCTACTAATGTAATGAAACATTAAAAGAGATAATGAACCTAGTCAATAGATAATTATGTATTTTTGTCAAAGAAGAGTATGATTCTCTGTATTTGATGAGGCTGAAGCTTATGGACTCTGAGAAATTGCCATAAAGCACTGAACAAAAGTTCCATAATGGGCATAGAGCAAACTGGTTTATAAATGTATTTAAAAGAATGTAATCAGGAACTGAGCTGCTTTCTCTCTGTTTCCACTAACATATGGTGGTAGGGTGAAATATGAAAAGAAAGAGTCTGATGCATTTGCAGCATGATTATATTCTACCAATGGAATGGAAAATGCTAAAGCTACTGAATCTTTCCAAGTGAATTAAATGGGCACCATTAAGTAGTCAATCATTTTCTAAAATCAGTGCATTGCAATATCTGGAGCACTTCAAAGCATTACTGACTTTAAAAAGGAAAGGGAAAAAAAATGACCAGTTCTTTGCTGAAGAAGTCTCTACTCCCTGCAAGTACTAGTAACTTCACTAGTACTAATAAGAAGTAAAAAATTATTATTGTGAAGAAATGTAGTAAATTTGACCTTTAGATTCCTCAGTGTGGTAAATTATGTCAGGCAGATATGTAATAATATCTACCAATATACCCATGCTGGACACTTTCAGGCTGTTATTATAAAGAACCTTTAACCCTTAGTGCTAGGTGTTGCACAATTCAAAGATGAAAAATCATAATAAATAAATGAAACTTGAAGGAGTCTTTGAGGCTGCTCCTTTTGAATAAGGCAGTAATTTCAAGAAGCTTAGTATGTAGAAAGTGTTTCAGTATTCATCTAGGGATTTAAAAAGCAATTTGAATACAAAAGCAGTGAATTGGACCTGCCTTGCAAGACTTTTCCAAGACAGTACTCAATCCTCAGAAATTAAATATAAAAACTCTACACAGTATAATCTAATCTAATGCAACAAGATTTGTTCTAGATGTGTCCTAGGACTACTCTGTTAACAGAAAATGCATCCTGCTGAAGTGTATTTTTAAAAAACTTAATATAACACATACATTGAACATTTAATTGGCTGCTTTTTGAAAGATACTATGATACTCAAAGGATTGAGCAAGAAGAGTCGCTTTTCAAATATAAAGAGAAAACTGCTTTTGTGAAAGTTTAAAATCCTTTCTCATATTTTAATATGAAAATCTTATCTTTAAAAAACTCTGTGAAGTCTTGAAATGTTTTAAATATTAAGTATAACAGTTAAAAACACACTTACATGTGCAGTATATTAAATATAATATACAAATGTATAGATTCAAATTATTTTCCAATTAGAAGCTGGGGTGCTAGTGATTGAAAAAAACCCTGCAAAATCATATTCTGATAAAAACGTACTACCCAAAGTCCCAGTGAACTGGTCCCATTGAAAAGTATGAATACTTTACTATCATTTATTTATCTTTTATGAAGCCACATTGGAGCTGCACTGAGTTACTCAATTTCTTATGCCAAATAAACTAAGTTTCAGACATCTATTCATGTCCCTTCCAAACAGCAGGGGCAGCTGTTTAGTAGGCTACCACACCTGAAGGCTAAATGAAAGGAAATGGAAATCACCTACAGAATAAATAAATTAAATCTTGTAGCATGACCCATGTATTAGAAAAGACTGAGCATAATGAGACATTTCATCAGTGTAAGAGTAAAAGAAGAAGTCATATTAATCTCAAATCCTTTTGGAAATGATCCATTACAGCCTGCTGCAGAAATTTGGGAAGAAGCTCCTCCACTATAACTTCTTGGACATTTTTCATTACAGCATGCTGCTAGGAAGCCCTGAATGACAGCACTTATGAGTTATGATGGCACAGATTTAGAATTGTGGATGCTACTACATGTTTCCATCTTACCCTCTGGTAAATTCAAGCTTATCATAAGATGACCAAAACCACACTGTTCCATACTATTTGAACCCTACAACTGCATTTCCATTAAAAAACTGAAGGTTTTGTTTTAAAAGAAGCACTCAAACATCTATTAATGGTATTTCACCCCCAAAAAACAGGTAGAATTTTAGGTCTAGAGAACCAGGGGTGTTTTCCAGTAACAAATTGTGCAGTAATTAAAGTAAAAAAAATTATTTAGATTCTCATCCATTGCAAACAGAACACTGATGTACAAATGTGCATTACTTACTCATTTTCCCTTTCAAATATCTTTCTATTTCTTAACCTTAAACAGTGTTTAGTCAGTAAACATGACTATACTTCAATGGAGAGAACAAAAAAAGAGTTTTTAAATTCAGTTTCCAGGACAGTCCAATTTCATTATGTGGTTTTTGAGCAGCTACCCAAATTGATTTTTCAATTTTCCAAGCATTGTTGCTTTCATTTTCTAATTTTTTTAATGCTAATGAAATTTTAAATTTTCTTTTCTCCTTATTCACAGTTCTGGTGGCCTGCTAATCTTTTGATTACTTTCATATAAAAACCCTAAATGTTTCCATTTGGTTGTGAGTGCAAAACCAGTTAACCTGAAGCTCGGTTAAGTAGGGAAATATTGATACTTCACATGTTGTATAGCTGCTGCTGGTGACAGTAAGAAGTCATGTGGTATCTGGAATACCTTTAGTTATGTTTATACAAAGTTTGATTTCAAAACCAGAGATTGCTAAAACTTTTAAATAATAAATTTCTGATAGAACAATTCAGGGTTGGTTGCACTTTGCAAAATCTCTGTTGACAAGTCTGTATCATCTGACATTCAAAAGATCAAAATGCAGTTTCAGGTTACAACTTGGAATATAAATTTCATCTGAGGAGAAATATTTTTTCTGGTAAAAAATTATTATTATTTGGTTTGACTTAAGGAGCAACTCAATAGATTCTTGTTCTCTACTGCTAAAGAGAATTCCCCAAAGGTAAGGCAAACCATAACATGTAAAGGACACAAATCAACATTATTTCCCTGACTCATAGTGGAATGATATACTATTGTGATAAAATTAGCATTACCCTTTTGAAATGGAAAACAATACATCAGTCAATTAATTGTTGATATAAAAATCACTGGAACCAATTTGGTCTGGTCTGTAGATAACTTGCAATCTTTGCTTTAAAGTTACAGTAGCAGTAACCTCACAGCAACTTAATCAACATAAAAACAAAATCAAGTGTTTTTATTCCTGAGCCATGAATTAAATTTCTGTAAAAATATTAATTGGATCACACTATTATTGTCAAACAAGAACAAGTTGCTGTATGAAATCCATGGATTATGTAGAGTCTTAGATTTTACACAGAAATGAAGGAAAACATTATTTCTAACTAATGGACCCAAATATACAGGTGAAGGTGATATAGGGTCACCAAACGGTTGACCTTAATAGCTGCAACAGTATAGAGAGCTCAGCTGGAGAGCTACTCATTAGTGAACATCTGGCCCATGTAGTGGTATTGAAAATGGCAGAAAGCAGCACTATTTGTAACTTATACATACTTGAGAAAAAGTTATACAGACACAACACATATGGAAATTTGTATGCATATGTGCATATAAATGTGTACAGGTACCTATGTGTATCTTTGAGTATGTAATCATACAAAAAGAAAGCATAAACTACTTTGGATATCGGCCACCCTCTTATAGCCCTTGGTCAATAAATACTGAAAAGTCCTCTGGTTTATTTAGCGATTATGTTTGTAAGAGGTAGGAGACGCAGGCTGTATGAATCTGGAAATACCCAGCAATTTTTCTCAAAGTTAAATATCCACCAATCACCTACAAGCTGACTCCCGGTCACAGCTGGAGACCTCCAGCCTGTCAAGAGATTTTTTATCTTTACAGTCTGACCTTAGTTATCCAATTCAATGGACCTAATGGGTGACCTTAACAGCTACAATAGATCAACATATTCAGGTGCTCACCTGCAGAACTCTGTTCATCACTGAAAAAACAAACAAACAACAAAAAATCCCCCAAACCTCACCAAACACCACAAATAAAACCGTATTTGTAACTACATTAAGAAAGCATTTTATTCAATATGTCTCATTTTCACTTGGGATCTCAGACAACTGTTCTATGTGCTAATTTTACTGAAAATATGGTCTGTTTTTTTTCAAAGATAAGGGTCTGATTTGTAGCCAGTAACTGGTATTTTTAGCACATCACAGTGCACATGGTTCAATATATAAACATGACACAGAGTTTAGAGTTAAATTCCATGCCTTGCTTCTTAAATGTTTACTTGTGCTCAGTCTTTACTGCAACCTGAATCCTCTTCTTGATTTAACATGTGATATAATACATGAACACACAGGCACAGTACTTTGCCCTTGTGCCCTGAGGATTGTGAGTCTCTCAGAAAGCACAAGAAGTGATATCAAAAGACGTTAATAGGGAATCTAATCCTGTAGATAAGAATAATGTGGAGTGGGGATATGGAGGAGGGAAGAGGTGGTGCAGAATCAATTTAATCGCTTGAATGATGCTGTAAACTCTTCAATTTATTAAATTTATATACTTTCCTTGGCCTGTTTACACGACTAGATAAACATCTTGTTTTGGCATTTTGATGGGATTATAAAAGGGGAGGAACTTTGAAAAAATAAAAATCCTAAAGACCTTGACAGTGTTGTACTGAGATTTCCAGTGTCCTTCCTCTTTAAGTAAAACTTGCAAAAAAAGAACCATAGTGTGGCATGGATTTTTATGCAGCACTCCCAATTGATTTTGGTGGGGTTTGCTTTGAAAAATCAATAGTGTGATTCATCAGAAAGATAGAGATTAACTTTTTCTACTGTAAAACAACAAAATACATTAAGTATGACAAATTACAAATTGGGTTTTTTTTACATTTTGTTGAAAAATGGCATGTACTACTTAGAAGTCAAATAAAAATGAAACTAGAGCAAACAGATCCCATTTCTTACCTTGCAAAAGCAAAATGGTATATAAAGACAAGTAGTAGGAGAACAGGGTGAAAACAAAGGTAGCGAACACATCAGAACATTTAGAAGCAGTTCAAAGTAGATAAAAGCATCATCAATGTGTTCAGCAAGTAAAATAGGAGCTCTATATATAATATAGAACTATTATATATTACAAACAAACAAACAAAACCAAAAAAACCCAGAGTGAACTTGGCATGTTTACCGTTAGATATGACAAAAAAGTAATATACTCATTTTCATGTGAAAATTTTGAATGGCATATTTGAGATGTTGTATATACCTTCTGACAACCAGCTACCAAACTCTCCACTTGGACAGTTATCAGAAGATCAAAGATAAGCCTCCAGTATATTTCCTGTTATAGTGCAGAGGTACCATTATTATGAACTTGGAAACAAATTCCAAACCATAAACATTCAAAGATGTGACAACTGAATTAATCCAATGGAGACTAATACAGTGTACCAGAATGTTTACCTTCACAACCTAAATAAAATTAAAATTATAACCAGGTTAATAATTATACGCAACTAAAACACCCACTTCAGTCTTTCCTTTTTTTTGATCTAATTTTAATGATATAAGAAAGTGCTGAATTATCTTAGTGTGTACAAACACAGGACACATAGCAGATATCTTGCTTCCCAAGAGTGCTTATTTGTTTGTTTGGGTTTTGTTTTTTTTTTCCAAATCTAAACCAAAAACACTACACCAAATTCACAGACAACTCATATTTCAACATTTCAATACACTGAACTCCTTGAATACTTTAAGGGGTTCTCAATACCTGGATACCTGTTACATTCACAGACTGCCTGCTGAAGCACACACAAAAAGGTGGCTAGTTAGTGCTACGTGGCTATGTTTAGTGATATTGTAACCTACTCACTTGGAAATAATTGAGAGCAACAACCTAACTTTGCTATTCACTATTTTTGATTCACTGTAACAAAACATAATGTTCAGACCTTTCAAAGACTACAGAGATTATTTTTTTATATTGAAGATACGATTGTTTATTTTAACTGTGGTTTTGGGAACATTTCTTTGATTTTTATTTTTTTTTTAAACACTTCTATTTCATCCCGTTATTGAAGGAAACAAAACACCGGATTCTCTTTTCAAGAAAAGTAAAAGAACTGAAGATAAAACACTACTATCTACATCGAAATATTTTTCACTTTGTAAGTAACTAAAGTTCTAAAAATAATATTTTATATAAGGCATATGAAATTTACATTAAGTTGTTATGGCAACCATATTTTTTAACAAAAGGAAATAACACAAGTTTGTACTTGGACAGAACTGATGGAATGGTATCCTGTTGAGGATCTTAATTAAACATAAAATAATTTATGCTGAATTATTCTTATAATTATTTTGCATTAGTGTTACCTGCTTATTCTTTTGGGAAAAGTTACAACCTCTCCAGGGAGTATGTTGATATGATCACTTGTTACTGGGATCTCTTTCAGTTTCCTAGCTTTTATTAGCCATGAAGTGAGCCTGCCAAAAGTACTGTATATGGACAATTTTCATATTTTAGTTTCACAATATCAGGAGTAAAAATGGATTCAGGAAGCACTCAGAACTCATCTCTGACAGTTAATGCTTTGCTGAGAAAAGGACCACTAATGTCATTTATAATGATACCCTGGAAATACCTCCTCATTAGCATCAATTAGGTTTTAACATGACAGATTTCATTACAATATCAATGGTGCAATTGATATTGGTATTTCTGTATAAAAAAGTTTCTGTAACTTTAATGAAACTCATAGTCACTGGACATCATGTCCCTTATTCATTCTAGCAAAGAAAATTCATCCATTCCTATTTCACAGTCTGGGGCAGGGAGAATGCTAAATAAAAGGAAATGCCTTGGTGCATATCGCTGAAGATCCCCATTTTAGCACACACACAAGACTAGCAAAATCCTATCTACATTTTTTTTTTTCCTTTCCTTTTTCTCTTACATCCTCATCAGGGTTTTCACAATGTCCATTTAATCTTCAGGAGAACAAATGTCACATGTGAGTTACTTTGCTTCGCTCTACTAATTATGCTTTGTATAGCTTCTTGCATATTACAGCCAAGGAACAGGTTTATTCTGGTGGCCACATACAATTGTGACAGAAATTACATGCTACAAGTAGCAGTGATGTACAGTACTAATAGACAAAAGAAAAAAAAGAGGTAAATGTGACATTTTCCTTCTGAGGCTTAAATGAATAAGCCCTGAAGTAAAGTAATGATGGAGCAAAGAAATACTGTGATCCAACTCTGTTTTGATGTAGACAAACAAAAAGTAGGAAGAATAAATCAGACAGATTCTTCTTTCCATTGATTTTTCTAAGCTATACTGATGACTACTTTGCACAAGAGTATGCTCAACAGACAAAGACCCAAGTTAAGGGTAGTGCAAAGACAACCTGGCCAAAGGGAACTCCAGGAGGTCATGTGCTTCACTGCTTCTGTTTTACAGACTCAGGGACAACCTTTTGTTCAAGCTACTCAATAAGCACTGACTGAGTCTCACCATCTTGCTTGAAAACTATAACATCTTCTTGGAAGTGCAAATTCACAAAAACAAATTTCCTTTTAGTGTAAGCTTAACAGTGATTTCATTGAGTAATTGCCAATTTTTCTACTACACATTGTTTAAAGTAACAAAGAAGTATGAGGAGGAAAGGAGAAAGAAAAGAGTTCATTGAGCTCTGCAAATTGTACAAATCTGGGTCTAGAGAGTAGTTCATTAAGCCCTTGCAAAAACATTGGATTTCTTCCAAAATGGAGACTCTACAGAGTTTCTTCATTGCAGAGTGTCAACACATCCAGGGAGGTTTGCCTTCCCTGAGAAGAAACAGGCATTTGTCTACTCATTTTCTAATCCTATGAATACTACTGTTCAGACTTGTGATGGAGCTGGCATGGAGCATATGTATGGGCTGCCCAGGTCCATCATATTAGTATGGAGTTATTACAGGGATCAATAGTGTGTGTCTATTCACCAACACCCCCCCATCTACCCGCAATTTTAAGAAATGGCATGTCCATAGCTTCTGTTTACTGTTAGAAAAGCTCTGAGAAAATGAGGAAATGAAGACTCAATTTAAAAGTTAAATGCTGGAGAAGTGAGAATCCACATGGACACGCAAGTGGGCACACTGCATACACTAATTTTTACTATGCCAAGGAGGTCTGTTTTGTTATTTGTTGTGGAGATTTTAATTCCATGTCACAGAAGAATAAGCCCATATGTAGAGAAAAATAGTACATATCTTCAGTTAAGATTTGCTGGAGGTGTAGAGAATTCTTAGAAAATTTGCATTCCTAGATTTTTTGTCTTTTGAAGATCTGTTAAAAAAATAAATATTTTTTTTGAGAACAGTTTATCTCCAAAGGCTATGTATAACAAATTTAAAAATGAAATAAGAAAAAAAAAGGGAAAAAACACCTGATGCAGAAGAACTTATTCAGCAATACAGTAACAGCTACTGTGTCCTTGCTTTAGGCTGTAAAAAAAAATCTACAACAGCTGTGTCAAAATCCTACCCTGTGGAAAAATGGAAATTCTGCTGGCCTTGCGCTGGCATCACTAAATCTGAATTTTACCCACACTGTGTGGCAGCCAGTAAATTTTCTTTTGTTCAGTAAGAAACAGAAGCCACAGCTCATTCACTAGGAATAGTGATTTGTAAGGATGTTATTCAAAAGTTTGTCCACAGAAAGAGATTCTTTTGGTGATATATTTTCTCTCTGAGAACACTTTGTACTATCTTTCTGATACTGCACTGAGAATTTTATATGGTGACTGTCTATTCTCATAGCAAAACTACATGTGATTCTTCTTGCACACACACTTACTCACCTATCTACTGCTGTTTTACCCTCTTAGATACATCAGAGGGAAAATATACGACCTTCTCAAAGCTGTAGAAAGAATGAGAAATTGCATAAACATAAAACTATTAATTCTTAAAGTTTTAAGACTGTTACCATGTATTCCTTTTGGAAGATTTGTGACATAAATTAAATTAAATTTATAACTTGATAATAGATAGAAGGCCATTAAGGAAAGACTGTATTGACAAGGACATTCTAAGAAACAACTCATTTTATTTTAATCAAGTCTTATTTTATAATCCTGACTGCAAAGCAGCAGAACTAACTGGCAGAATGGGGCAATTTATGATATTTTAGGGAAGTATCATGCTCTGATTTGAAAATGCAGAGAGGTTCAGTGGACTTGATTTTACGTTTAATTAAGGTGAATTCCAGATTAGACTTTTTAATTTAATAATCATCTAAACAAATGACTTCTTATTTTATGCTAAAGTTCTTTATTTCAGTAATCTGCTCTGAAGCCAAAAAGCCACTCACACTGATATAGCAAAAAATTGTTTAATCAAAGGTTGCATATGATGATAAATTGGTATGGCATTTGTTCTTCTGCCCTTTTAATGCAAGAAAAAGAAGTGGCCTTCTAATCAACCTGTCCAATGACTCCTTCCAGACCTCTTCTTATTTTACAGAGTATTACAGTTAACCAATAATTACAATTCAGCATCAGAGAAAGCAGAAAACAACAATTAACAAAAATCCAAGACATTTTAAGATGAAAAGGGTATGGGTAAATAACCATAAAATGCAGTTATTATTTTACTGATAGCAAAGTAATAAAGTGTAATCATTACCCTTCCAATAGTTAAGTAATGAAATAGATTGGTACCTATGATGAGACATGCAGATTTGAAAAGCATTAGGTCTTTCAGTTCAAGATAGAGCATATACTTGACCATGTAGAAAGGGCAATGTAAAATGGAAACCACTGCTGGACACATGGCTGAATGGTAACACACCTACCCCAACTATGCCCCTCACATGCCTACTCTCTCTGTTGGTCTTCCTAGGGCTGCTGCTTCTATCCTGGCATCAGAATAAGCGGGTGTCTGGACCCACTCCAAAGCGGTAGCGAATCCCGTGGGAAGCAGCAAAGTGAGGGTGAAGGAGGGTTGCCCAAAGGCTGAGGGAAGCAAGGGGCAGGAAGGAGGGACATGTGCTCTTGGGATCAAAGCTGGTTTCTACATTCCTGTGTACTTCAGAAATGATGCAGTAATTCTCTCTTGCACAGATTTTAGGCTGTTATAAGTCTACAGAAATAACACTGTCCTGGCACTGATGGTAAAGGGGTAGAGAATCCGAAGTGTTATTAGGAACAGTAAGTAGTATATCAGTTCAAGGTTTGAAGGACTTGTATAATTGCCAGTGTGTGCAACGTATGCAGGGCCTGTATACTGCACAGTATGTGGAATCTTTACCTCTCAGAGGTAAAAAAGAGAGAAGGTGAGGTTAAAGTGAAATAAAACCACCCAAAACCAAGAAAACCTCTCAGTATCTCTTCTTACTATTTTCTGTCATCAAAGACTCAACTGTAGAACAGTATCAGATCATACTCACTGCAATTTTTACTCATACATTATTCTTCATCTACAACTACTTGCTAAAACTTCCAAGGAAAGACAAGAGAATTTACCCAAATACTACGTTCTTAAAAGAGAGAAGAGGCAAGATAAGGCATTTCTCCTCGGAGCAATATAAAAATCTACTTTTAAAATAGCCTCATATACTAGGAATTTCATTGTTTCTAAAGTGTCCTGTATCTTTAAGTGACCACAACTACAACTCATTTGCCTCAAAACTTTCCTGAGAATTGTCTCAGTTTATGAACATTTATGAATTTATTCACTGCTGCCAAATATTAATTGAAACAATTAACTGTGAAGAACACGTAGGTGCAAAAATATTAGTACCACATAATCCTTTCTAGTTAAGAGGTCCTTACCGGATTATTGCAGAAATGCTCTGGAGTTCTAATTACCTATGGAAGTCCCACAAGGTTACTTCAGAACACGGTAATTAGGTGGTTGTAATATAAGGTGTTAGCAGGGGATTGAGGATTTGCACTAAGCAGCATGGTATTTTCATGGCTATTTATTGTGCAGAGTACCAGAATTTAATAGAATTTGGTTGAAATCTCCAATGACAGTTAAATCTCCAAATGTAGTTAAAAGATAGGGGAAATACCTTAACAGGGATTCAGCAGCTGGTAAGGGGAGACTAGTTATACTACACCATGATCTTTAAGTGAACAAAAATGACTCATGTAAAGATTTTTATGGAATTTAAAAATATTATATATTCTATTATTTCATATAAACAAAAAGTCCATTTGACCATTGTCTATCATGCAAAAAAAGTTAGGTCTTTTTCTGTGGTTGATAGCACGTGTGATGTGGATGACATTGTGTCCAGAAGCCTTTGATTTCCTAGCTCAAAGGACAAGGTCCCCAGTTATATGGTGGTGCTAAAGCAAAAGCTCAGGACAAGGCTCAAGCATGTACTCCTGGCTTCACAGCAAGACACTTGAATTATTCTGTTGCAACATCCTATGCAGTAGAAGCAATTCAGTATTACTGTTTTTTTAACTTCATCTAAATGTATACACAAAATACAGAAGCAGAATGCTATTTAATTATACTAAGATAAAGGGTAAATTTGGAGTATCTAAAATTGAATTAAGTAGCAGTACTGTAAATTGACACTGATAAACAGGAAAGAAAAATGTGGTCCCTAGTGTTTCTCTTCTGTATGGCTGGGGCATTCTAAACATGACTTTGCAATTCTCAAGGCATTCAGATGCATGACTACTGCGGGAGAAAGGCACTAGGAGGACTTGACACAAGGCTTCAGACTTTTTCTATCTTAATCTCTTTACAACTCTATGAAGTGGATATACAACACTACAAATGGAAATTACTATACAAAGTGGAAGGTAGTGGAGAATCCATCTCTAAACATCATCTTAACATTTTACCTGATGGTTATTATAACTCATTTGTTCATGATGGCTAACATTCAATCTGACGAACCACTCTTCCGCAATACTATAGGAACAGTCTTCCACAGGACTCTCTGCATAAAGGTGAAATTCACCTTTCACAGCTAAGCATAGAGCAAGGTTAGATCTCCTTCATTATTAGAATGATCATATTGCCATTTAATCTTCCTTATCCTCTCCTGTCAGTAAAATACACCTCTCGGCTTTGTATGCCAGGCTGAATAACAGAAAGTTAATATAATTCTGAGGAGCACCTAGTACTTAATTTTTTAATTTAAAAAAGCACATTACTAATTGTCTAGGTACATGTATTTAAAAAATATGTATTCTATAGATATTATTATACTTACACGAATAACTGATGCCATCTGACAAGCAACTGACAACCTTGTGCAAGGCATTAGACACTGTCCCACATGACATCCTTGTCTCTAAGTTGAAGAGACATGGACTGGATGGATGGACCACTCAGTGGATAAGGAAGGAATTGGCTGTATGGTTGCCCTAAAAGAGTTGTGGTCAATGGCTCGGTGTCCAAGTGGAGACCAGTGATGAGTGGTGTCCCTCAGGGACTGTTATTGGGACCGGCGTTTTTTAACATCTTTGTTGGCAACATGGACCATGGGATTGAGTGCACCCTCAGCAAGTTTGACAATGACACCAAGCTGTGTGGTGTGGTCAACACACTGGAAGGATGTGATGCAATCTAGAGGGACCTTGAGAGATGGGCCCATGCAAACCTCATGAAGTTCAACAAGGCCAAGGGCAATGTCCTGCACATGCGTCAGGGTAATCCCAAGGACAAATACAGGCTGGGCAGAGAATGGATTGTGAGCAGCCCTGAGGAGAAGGACTTGGGGGTGCTGGTGGATAAAAAGCTCAGCATGAGCCGGCAATGTGCACTTGAAGCCCAGAAGGCCAACTATTCTTTGAGCTGCATCAAGAGAATTGTGGACAGCAGGTC
>NW_010308510.1:0-23240 GCF_000700745.2 Antrostomus carolinensis
CCAACCCAAACCAGTCTGGGATTCTATCTCCCATTTCCCAGCACTATAAATGACACGGGTGATGGTGGCGCAGGGGACACTGACTGTGGATGTCCCCAGCCCGGCTGGATCTAGAAGGTGTTGAGAACCACAATGGTGGGTCCTCAATGGTATCAGAGGTAAGAGTGAGTCTCCATCCTGCTTAGCTCTGCTCTCAGCATCTTGGAAGGATCTAGTGAAAGAGAACCTGTTTTCTTCAGGAAAGAGAATGCTACTAATCACCTGAACACACCGAGGAACGTTCCTACTTGTTTCTATGAAGCTTATTCTTAGGGAAAGCTCCTACATTCCCAAAGTGCAAGGGAGGAATGTTCTTAAGGAAGGGCATCTGCAATGAAACCAATTCCTCAGGTCCATGTCTTCAAAGACACCAAAGTGTCTAATTCACACTGGATACAGGAGGAACGAGGCCTTTGAGAATCCAAACCTAATCATCTAGGCTGCTTTTAGAAAAACATGACTTACTTTCAAAATTTCTTGAGAATATTCTCCCCTCTTCCCTCTGTGCATGGACACTCACACACACGTGCTCTTCTAAAAGAATCCTAAAGTTTGCAATCTGTCATTCAATAGAAAAAAAATAGAAATAGCCAAGTCCAGTGATGAATAAAATTATCCCTGCGCACAGAAATTTACAGGATGTAAAGTACAAATCTTTCCTGAAGAGGAGTTTGGTGCGACACTGGGCTTTATGCAAACCCTTTGCACGTGGTGGGTTCCACAGTCATTGAATAAAGCATCTGTAGCTGAGTCTTTCAGCCCAATATCTCATCCTTTAACCTAATCCAACGCTGGGTTACTATTTTTGGCATGGATTCAGGAAAGCACTTAGATACATTCATCTCTAGAAGCAGCCTCCTGAACAGCCATGCTTTCCTCAATGAAGGTATACAATGCAACTGCATTATTTTCACTGCAGCCACAGTTTTGTATCATCAACGATGCACTTTGGATGTACAGTAAACTATTTAACCCAATGGGTTTGAAACTGGTTGCTCTCTTTGTACAGTAAGTGTGGTAACTTTTTAAGTACTAATTTTATTCCAGACAGAAATCAAAATGTTGTCTTCTACATACTTACCCTGGGCTGGTAGGGGGTTTTTTATTATTATTTATTTATTTTTCTTTTTATTATGCCTTTTTCAAATTACACTTGCTAATAAAGCCATTGTTATTTAAAAAAAATAAATTATTAAACAGCATAAACTGAGGTTGAACATGCTGATCTAAAATATATTCTTAGCCACTGCTAAACAATAGGTTATACAGGCAGGAGAGGGAGAGCTGATTACTTATGCTCACTACTACTTCACCCTTCAGAACCACAATGACCTTAGTTTTTCTTAATAACCAGACTATTCAGCAGAGTGAAAATTGCAATTAGACTGAATATTTATCAACCTCTAAATCCAGCCAAGTCTCCATACACAGAAAACCCAGTTCTCAATATTAACAAGTGACCTCAGCTTCTCTGGAAAGAAACTTAACACACTCTGTATATGTGTTCTTGTTGCTTTTTACCAAAAGTGGACATTTTCACTTTTCTGTGGATGAAAAGCTGACTTGTTTACAAATCAGCCAGGTTAAGAACTTCAAAAGATTATATTCTAAATAGATGAATAAATAAATAGATAGAGAGCACCAGATAGTTTCTACTGGGCAAGTTTCCCTGCACCATACAAGTTTCTTTTCCTTTTTTAAGGGTTAAGTTATACCACTAATTTTTTAAGGGTTAAGTTAAACCACAAATTAACGTGACACCCTCTGATGCCCATGAGAAGGGGATATCTCAGTAGCTGCTTTCCTCTCCCTGTTGGAGTTGACAAACCTACTCTACTACACTGGAACGGATCCAGAATGACCCAAGATATTTTAGCCCTTAAACGTGAATAAATCATCTTGTGAAGAGCCTAAGTAAGTCTTTTGTCTTTAAATTTTCATCTCTGAAGAATTCCAGAAAGCATAAATGCAGAAGTTGGTAGTGACACATTTTGTTGCAAATGGTCTTAGGAATTAAATCTTAAGTAAAAATAAATAAATAAATAAATATATACACACACACATACAGAGGAGACAACAGAGTATTTTATGTAACAAACTACCATTCCATTATCCAACCACTCTGCAGATATGGAAATTATGACATGAATGGGTTAGTCACACACAAATGCATGTAAGAAGCAAACAGCATGAAAAAGCCCCTACAATCGGATAATTTCTCAACAATTTTCTATGCTCTGAAGGTCTCTTTGAAAAAAATTCATGTGGCAACTGTCAGACGGACAAAAGCCTCTCTTTGTAATACTTCAGTTTCCCAGAATCACCCTCATCCCTTTTCCAAAAGGAATCACTGCTGTTATTGTGTAGGATTAACAACTGGCCAGCACAACGAGACAAAGCAGAAGAGGAAACCATCACAGACAGCGAGACTTCGTGAAATGTCTCCACGCATTGACTGTCAAACTGCTGGCTGCTGAGTTTTATCTGAAAGCTCCCACAGTTACAGGAAGATTTTTGAATCAAGTTGCTTATCAATTCAACCAGATTTTGAATACGCTATGGTGGCACTCACAAAACTTCTGTAAAAACAGAGAGAGGTATCGGGTGAAACTGCAGAGAAATACATCAAAAAATAGCACAAGGCTGTGAACTTGTCTTAACAAATCTAATATTCACTCCAAAATTTCTTTATTTTACAGATCATACTGTTTTACTAATGAATAAAAATGAGGAGGGTCTTTACAAACTGCCAGCTGATGTCCCTCCGACAAAAAAAAAAAACCCTTTTTATTTGCTGATACAGTTAATGGTCATTCAACAGCCAACTCTTTCTGCTGCTGAGGGATTCTTTTGCTTTTTAAATCTCTCAGATTAATAGTAAATAAGAGAGACAGATGATAAGGAATAGCTGAAGAAGCATGAGAAATACTATGAATAACAAAGAGCGGAAAGCATTACTTGCCCAGTTCCTTTACACGTTACCTTAATGAAAGCAAACAAATTCCTATAATGACTGCATGTAAAATAAACATCTTCCTTTTACGATATCAACAGTAAATTAAACTAATATTTTTTTTAAAAACAAGCTTAACCACCAACGCACTGCAACACACTTTGAATTCTAAGTGTATCAGGAGCTCCAATGAAGCCATCAAGACATGTCCGTGGAAAACACAAGCATGTGTTTTCATGCCATACTGGATTGGGTCTAGCCAGAACAGGATATTTAGAACAGATGGAAAAGGAGAAGAATGCAAGTAGAAGACAGATGTAGTCATCTTCCCAACCAGGTTCCAATAGATTCTTGTGTGTGGCCCCAAAACAGACCTCCAAACAAAAGCAGGAGCCTCGAGTACTGGGGGCAGTCTTGGGCACCACAGGAGAAAAAGGATCTAAAGGTCCTGGAGAGTGTCCAGAGGAGGGACACAGCATCAGGAAAGGGTTTAGGGGGAAGGGTATGAGGAGAGGCTGAAGTCACTTGGTTTGTTCAGCCTGGAGAAGAGGAGACTGAGAGGAGATCTCATGGGGGTCTAGAACTTCCTCCCAAGGGGAAGAGGAGGGGCAGGCGCTGATCTCTTCTCTCTGGCCACCAACGAATGCCAGGAGCAGAGGAAATGGCAGGAAGATGTGGCAGGGGAGGGTGAGGTTGGCCATGAGGAGACGGTTCTTGAGGCAGAGGGTGGTGGAGCCCTGGAACAGGCTCCCCAGGGAGGTGCTGATGGCACCAAGCCTGACAAGATTCCAGCAGCATTTGGCCAAGGCCCTGAGGGACATGGTGTGAATGTTGGGATTGTCCTGTGCAGGGACAGGAGTTGGACTCGATCCTTGTGGGTCCCACTCCCAACATTCCATGATTCTATGACTTTTTTTCTCTTGCTTTTGTGTATTAACAGTTATCAGCATTTTATTGACGTTGCCTGGTTTTGTACACATCTTGTTCAGGTCTAGATTTCATCGCATGTAGATGCCACACCAGACCAAGAGGACTATGCATTCTTACCAGCTGAACATCTACAGCATGGTGTTATAAGACCACCTCCAAGGTGTTGGAGCACACATTTCAGCAAGCTACCCAAATCTCTGAAGTTTGTATGAATTACCAACCCTTTCTTTGAATTACTACCTGCAAAAGCCACTGTGGGAATTCCAGTATCTGGTCTTTTGAGGAACTAGCAGGACACACCAAACAGCAGCCCTGCCAAATCCAACAAAAGCTTTCTGAGTTTGGAGCTAAATGAAGCCTGACCTGTTTCCACCTGGAAAAAGATAATTATGAATACACAGTGCTTAATCTGCGAGGCTGAACGGTTGTGATTTTGAGAAGTGGGAGGAGGTTAGTGTCTGCTGACAAGCCAGAGGTCCAGCAGATCTACACCAAGACAGTTTGCTGAGCAGGCTGAAAGCTGTTGAGAGAAATGGAACTGCAGTGGTATAAGAAAAATTGCTCTTTCCACGGTGTACAGCTCAAACCTTCTGCAAGTATTTCAGAGAAGAGTCATGAACTGGTCAAGCAGATACATGAATATAACATTACTCAGAGGTGCAACAGGAGAGCACATCCACACAAAGGATTATAGCCAAAAGAAGGGGACCAAAGGGTAATGAATGAGAGAAAGAGACTACAAAGGCCTACACTATTTGTAAAATATAATGGTTTTTATCCTAACTGAAAAAAAGGTCTATGGAACTGGCTAATATTACCTGCTTCTACTAAAGAAGCCACACAAAACAGAAAACGCCTGCAAGTACCTCAAAAAATAGAAGGAAAAGGAAACTGGACAAATGTGAGGATCACAGGAGAAAACTTGGGAAAAGGAGGAACAAACCAGCTGTATATTATACAATTAATTAAACAAGTACAGATATGCTGTGAGAAGAAAAAATAGCCTTGATTTATTTTTGTCATTTTTCACAACCTAGGCTTTTCGTGGCAGGAAGGTTGTGGATTCTACACCTACCCATTACTGTGTGATGGGGGGGAGAAAAAGGAAAAAAGGGGGAAAAAAGAAAAGAGTCCTTCACAAGAACACACAGAATTCCCACCCCGTGAAGCTGCAAGCGGCATGTTTGTACCAGAGGGAAGTACTGATAACTCAAATAAAAACTAACAAGGTTTTAGAGACGCCAAACTGAAATGGATTGTGTTTTGAAACTTCTGTAATCCACTACTGAATCTTATGTTCTAAACGTCAAAACTGAACTTTTAAAAATCTAGCTTGTTTTAGCAGCTACTCTGGTGAAGTACCACACGTTGTGTTCTTGGCTGTTCCACAACAGAGAAGGAAATGCTGACAGACAGACAGACAGCAGGTCTGAACATCCAGCTGCACAGCCCTGACTCAGGACTGCAAACTGAAGGATACTCTTAAAAAAGAAGCATTTCTTAAAAACCACAAAATTCACAAAACCCCACAAATCCCTTCAAGTGTCACATCAGCAACCGTCCTGAAGAACAGCCCTCTGAACTACACAGCTGGTCTCATTTCCACTAAAAAGCTGGTTTATGCCTTCACTTTTTAAGGCAGAACTTCAGCCATGCTTTAGAAGTTCTTAGTGATGGGAAACTCATGTTGAAGTCAGCCGAGTAAGTCATCGCAATTTTTCTTTTAAACTATTTTTATGTCATTTTCTATCTTGTTCTGCCTGAATCTCTTACATCTTGAGCTCCACTGCTGCTGGACGGGCTCCCACCACCATGAGATCCTGCGAAGTGACTCTGTCATGAGTCAGGAACCTATTCCTCTTGCCTTTTTCAATTTCTCCTTTCACCAGAGGGCACGGAAAAGAAAGGCACAAACTGTGTCAGAGCTCCCTTTTTTAAGGATAGATCAGATTATACCGGGTAAAAACTCTTTTTGGAGGTTTCTCTCAGTACAAACACAGTACACTGGCTGATCATTTTTAAAGGTGGGCACGGAGGGATGTCAGATTTTAGGCAAGAAGCAAGTTTCTCAAAACTGTTACCAGTAGAAATATGATGTCAGGCTCTTAAATGGACGTTAGACTCCAGTGCTTTTGAAAATCCAACTACTTTAAAATCACTAGGTGTTCAAACCACAATAGCAGCAGATTAGATAAACAAAATAGTTCAAAAATATATATGAACTATGGAAAAAAAAAAAAAAAACCCAAACATTTTGCTGTCTAAATTTATCATTTTTCTGATGTATTATCTATCATTTTTCTGATGTATTATCTTGGCATTCAAAATTTTAGCATAAAGTTCTTTAAAGTTACTTTAACACTTCCATTGAGCATAAATCACAACACAAAGGGGAACTGAAATACACTATGCTAGAAATTTCTCCAAAAACTCAAGAATATTTGTAAAACAGAGAGATCATTTTCAGAATAGAAAGATTTCTTCGTCAGCGTGAAATCCAATCCGTTCCTGGTTTGGACTAGAGTAGCTGCTACAATAAACAAATGATTTGTACACAGAAGCTTGTTCAAAGCGTTTTCTTACAGATTTTTTGCACCAATGGACCTTAAAAGCCCCACTGAACTTTATTTAAAGTCCTTACCAGTTAACTTCTTCACAGGTTGGAGCCGAACACTGATAGACTGATGTGTGAGTAAGGGGGAGGATGGAAGGGAGCGGGACATGCCCTCCATAATCCGAATGTGCTGCATACCTTCGGTCACTGGGAGTGGTGGAATAGCGTAGTCTGGTTCAAAAGCACAGTCGTTCTCTGTGGAGGTGCCTAAAGGAATATAAAAATACAAAGGATCTGGTTAGAATACAAAGGATCTGGTTAGAATACAAAGGATCTGGTTAGAATACAAAGGAGTTTCCAGCTTTTATCATTTGTGAGAGAGGAGTGTCTGGCTTGGGTGAGCCCAGCCGCAGAGCCAGCTCGCTGCACAGGGCTCAGTCCTGCCAGGAGCAGGGACGGCTGCATTTCATGTTCAACTTGCATGGTCTTGGTATTTCCCATGAAGAAATGATATTTCTGGAACAACATCTCAGCACACCTCCTTAGACTGTGAACAGCATAACCACGAAGAATTTATTTCAATTTTTTAAATTTGTCTTTCAGAGTCATAGAGTCACCAGTCTTAAATATAAGTCAGAAAAAGCAATAATCCTTTTACAGCTAAGTTTTTCGTGTGCTTAGATTGTGTATTTCTAAACCAAAAAATCCATCTGAATTAAATTTCAACATGAGGACCTTTAGCCTAAAAAAAAAAAAAAACCAAAAAACAACCCAACCAACCCCAAACTGCAGAATAAAAGCCTCCAAAAGCAGCCACCTCCAATTCTCCCCTGACAAACACACAGAAGCGCCCAGAGCCACACAAAGCCTGTATGGGGGGTCACAGCACTACAGATCCACATGGAAGACACCAAATAACATGACGATAAGTGGAGACAGAGCAATAAAGGCATATATTGCTGATTGCTGTCATAAATATTAATGATAAATGAAGGGCAGGTGCTCCAGATCAGCAAGAGTTGGGAGCTGTAAGGTTCCTCCTGTTAGCTGGAGAATATGGAAACCTCTGGTCAAGAACATGTGGTTCTACACCTCTAGTAAATAAGATTAACAACCTAACACAGATAACTAATAATTCACCTGCAAAACGAACTTAAAACTCTTAATGTTAATATTTCATTACAGATAATGCAAGAAGACGACACTTGTGCCACAACTTTAAGAGATGGATTTTTGGTTTTCCATTCATTATTAGATTGCCATCGGATAGCCGTGCTGGGTTGCAAGATAGCTCAATGGGTTGCAAGAATAAGTTTTTTATAAGAGAAAATGTAACTCCTGGACAGAAGGATAGACAGCTAAAAGTGAGGAGAAAACAAAAGGGTAAATGCCTCAAATACATGGCACTCCTGAGGAGATGACAGACTAATTCTATTCCAGATAGCCAAAGGACAATGTCAACGTATTATTTACGACCAGAGGAAAAACCTGTATTGAAATAACTGTCAAAAATCTTGGACAAGCTCCTGAAGTGTACTAAAAGGTGGCATCATTTGTGGCTAAAATCCATTTATTACTGCTGCCAACTTTCAGGAACATCTCTCAGCATTTTTTTTGTATCATTCTCTACAAGAAACCAAATCAAACACTAACACACTTTCCACATACGCTATTTCTGACAGTTCAACACAGGACTTGTGCTTACTGAACACTGGCCACGTTCACAGTTGTTTACTGAAGATAGATTCCAAGTCTAATCCTTACAGAGGTGATTTTCTATACCTTCCACAAGCTCCAGGTAAGTATGTTACAGTTCCATATGTTTTATTCATCAGACTGTCATTATTGCCACAAACTCTGAGCCAGACACTGATGTTGTTCTATTCATTTCATGCTGCTTTAATTAAACGTGTACATGAATGCTCTAACAGAGTACATCCCTTCAAGGGGGAACAGATCATTGTTGTTATTCTTTATTATTATTATTAAAAGATGCTGTTACTGACAGTATCATGTCTTTTTTACACATATAGCCAAATATTTTATATATATATAGATATATGGTTTTTATATACAATTATATAATGTTCTATAATTATATATAATTATTATATTATATTATATATATTTTTATATATAGATATATAAATTGGCTATATTCAGAGAAAACTAGAATAATTACTGCCTTACCACCTTTCCCCTGCAGTTGCTATCATTTCTAGGCAAGCAGCAGCTCAGCCTTGCTTCTCAATCTGAGACCATCCAAGTAAAGCTGCCACGTGCCACTGTGACCCATCTCCAAAGCCTTTCGTGGGTCCTCTTCAGTCACACACACCAGCAGAACTCTGATTTGCTGAAAGTGGATTCCTCTCATATAATTTTGGTCCACAAGAGAGGTGTCTACATCCAAGCAAGCTGTCTAGAAGCACTTTTAGAAGGCAGAGAGTTTAGGACAAGAATGTCTAATGACATGTTCTAAGATTCTCCTTCAGGAAGAGAAGGACCCCAGCCTGGACATTCCACTGACTCCATCCATGACTTCTTCATGGACCACCAAGGGAGCTGAAGGCAAAAGGCAGCTCCAATGCACCACCCATATTCAGCTGAGAACCACCCCGGGGTCTCCCATTTGACAGGGACCTGAGCTACACACAACGACCACAACTTCAGAGGTGGGAACACGGCCATTCCCAGATCTCTTTCCATCCGACGTTAAGCAGCGCATCAGGCAATGACAATGAGGTACACTGCAGAGATGCACATGTTCCCAAGAGCAAGCCCAAGTCTTACACAACACACAACACACACACGGCTACTGCTCAGCAGAGCTCGAAAACTCAAGTCTGATGATGTTGTTTCTAAGTTTTTTCCACTAATCATCCAAAAGAGGCAACGGCTCTGGCAGTGCAGTTGGGCACAGTTTCTCCAGGAGAGTATAATTTGATACCATGCTGCTAATATAGCAAAAAAACCTGACTTCTTCCAGCTGTGCGTTGCCAAATGTAATTATTGGCTCCCTCTATAGCTTACTTGACATAAGTTGATCAAGGATCTTGCTTTTTCCAGAGTTACTGTGAGCAGAACACCTCTGCTGACTCTGCAAAGCCTACTCATAATCACCTGTGAGTGCCAGGAAAGGCAGAGGGCTATCAGTGCCAAAATCGGCGTTGGCATCGACAGAAACAAGCTACCAGGTTTTTTCAAAATACAGAAAAAATTGGTGCCAGACACAAAAAAAAAAGATTTGCCGTCATTAATTTTGATTCTTAAAAACAAAGTTCACATTTCCCCAGACTAGATTTTGGGGTTTGAGGGAACTATAAACATTAGGCGTCTTCTGCAACTTAAGGTCTGGGAAACACCTAAAAGTCTGTGTGCATTTCACTGGTTATTATGGTGTAAGTTTGCAGTATCTTTGACCAATCTTGACCTAAAACTTTTCAGGAGTATTTTCCCTCTTAAAACTCAAATGCTTTACAGTAAAACCAGTGAACGTACTATTTTTATTACACAAATGTCAAAATTTCCCTCTCATCCTTGCCAGAGTAAACAAACTTGCAAACAAGGTAATTGAAATGGTCTTAAATTTGTTTCAATCAGAAAGAATATTGAGTTTATCAAGCCTTGAAATTAGGGATCATTCATGGCTGAACTGGAACTTTCCGTTTGTCTATAAAATATATTGAAATAAAATGTTTCTAATAAACTATATTTATTCTAATATATAATAATCTACTGTGTATTCTAATAAAGTAATAAGCTATTTATTCATTGCAAGATAATAAAGCTTTATAAACAGCTGTAATGCTTGGGGATCACACAAAGCAACACAGAAGTTTAAACGCAAGATGACTGGCTCCTTTCAGGTGGCTGGTTTATCTAAGCTTAATAAAAACCCTTAACACACCATTATGAAAAATACGTGTTAACACGTGCAGACAGGCAGCAACTTATGGACACAGAACAGGGCAAAGTTAAAGATTATGTTTTTATGGAGCAAAGAGATGACTTCAATCCTACAGAAAGGCTGCATCCATGATCCAAATGGAAATATTCAGTGCAGAAGAATGTTTCTCCAAGAAGTTGGAATTATTTTTTACCTGCTTCCCTCTCTACTCCCTCTCATGTTAAAACTTCTTACTAGCTACTGCAATTCCTAGAGTCACTGAGGCAAATAGATATAGGTTGGTCATTCTTTGGCAAGTATTGGCCAAAAAAGCCTGGGGTAGGTGCAGTTATAAATTCCCTTATTCCCTCTTAATTTGATTTAACTCTTCTATTTTAAAATAAGAAAAATATAAACAATAAATATAAAAATAGTAATAAAAAGATTCCATGTTAACAGAGCAGTTTCAGCTGTTGACATTTCATGGAGCTTCAGGGTTTTAACTCTAAATTCTGATCCCCCCTCATTCTGATCACAGGCTTCAACCACTTGTAATAATTGTGCCTGGGCAACACTGGAATCCTGCCAAAAAAGAACAATGCTCTGGAGAAAATGTCTCCATAATAAATCATTAGGAGACCATGACAACAACAGACTTGATCCCAAATTAAAGGAAAATTATTGCTGCAATCCCAAAGAGAAAATAAGTCAATGCACATAGCACCTTCTAAAGCCATGCTTCCAAAACAATGCTCCTTAGTCTCAAGAGCTGTGTGAAAATATCAGCATTTTCACAACCCTCACAAATGAGCAAATGCTTAAAACTTTAAGTAAGCTACTTCAAAGGACACGTAAGCCAGTGCAGATCTAAGAGCTGCTGCTGTCAGCGACAGAAATCCCTGTTACATGGCTCTACTCGTGGTTTTAACCACCAAGCCTATTGTGAACGATGGATACTCAACAAAAGAGTTTCTAGAATCATTATTTAAATAATATAAAAACTATTTTTACTACTCTCTTCCTAGGACCTTTTGCTCTGTTCCTGTAGGATGAAACAAAAAAAACCCCCAAAAACCCCCAAAAAACAAAATTCATGATAAGTGTCTGTTCAGCCCCCAGGAACACCCAGGTTCCCTCTCTGTCCCATCAGGGGGGTTAAGGGGAAGGAGAACCTGGTTCTTGAGAACCTGCCAGGTTCTACCCTTTGCAATCAGGGGAGAAGACAAGCAGTCACTGTGCGCCAGCAGCCCGCTGGTATGTGCTGAAAACTTCTTACACCACCACCTCCAACAACCATCTGTGGAGATGCCACACACTCCACAGGTACATCTGTGCTGCACTATGAGTTCATCTAAACTCCTTCCAACCACACAAAGACAGTCTGCTTTGTGAATATGAGCCAATTTGTAGCTATGTGGATAATAATGAGAGTTTAAAAACTTTGCAAGATGACGTAGTCTTATGAGAAACACAAAATGTAAATAGAAAAGGTGAAGAAACAAGAAACGAGTCACTGAGGCAGAACAACACTAAGGTTTACCTTGCCCAGATCGGCTCTGACGGGAGTCTACACTTGCCTGTCTTCGGTCTGGTGGCTCCTCGTTCCCTCCATCTGCATGAGAACCAAAACAGCAGAAGTAGAACATCATAGTGGACAGGTCAGGCAGATGCAACTTTTCCTTGAGTCCCATCCCCTATCTCGTAGGAACAGCAGAACAAAAGGTCCCCCTTGCAGACTGAAACTGGGGCAAACTGCTGCCTGACTCTGGTGCTGCTCCTTCCAGTTTCTCCCCAGCTCACTGCAAATGAAATCTGTGAGGTTCTCAGGATAAAGTAGGCTTTTAATTTCTCCTACTGTGAGCCCACAGATATTAGAATGAAATAGTAACCAAATTAGTTATCTAATTTGTTTAGTTAGTTCTTCAATTAGTTCCTTCACTTTGGACCACTATATCAAAATATATTTAAAAATATTAAGCATATGATGAAAGTGATCCAGGTTAAAAACAAACAAAACCTAAACAAAACAAAAAAACCCCTAAACAAACACCAGAATTCTTTGAAATTCTTTCTCTTTAAAATTATTTGTCAGCTAAAAAAATTGGAAGGTTGAGAAGAACAAAACCACTCTCAGTATATCCTCTTGAAACTGTTGAGGAAAGCAGCTAGAGTAAACTAATGCCAAATCCATCTGGAATCTGGATAAATGCAGAGTGAGACACTGGGTACAGTATTATACAATTAATTACATACTGGTCTTCATTGATCAACTGACCAGATTAGAAACAATAGATACACCCATCGATATAGATTCTCGGGCACACAGGGTTTACGCAAGCGGAAAGGAAAAAGTCGTCTAGCTGGGCAGATTGTGAAAAAGCAAAACCAGGCATTTAAAATGCAGGATGCATTTCAGAGATTATTACACCCTGTGGCACGGTGAGAAGAAGTTTTTAGAACCTTTAAAAATAGTTTTGAAATAACCGAATTCTTCAATAGCTGTTTAAAAACTCAGTAGTCAGTTTTAACATTTATACTTTTTGATGATACTGAAAGCAGCTGCACTCTGATATGTTTATATCTATATCTTTATATATCCCCAAAGTTCTTTGTTGGGTGGGTCCATTATGCCATAAAGTAATTTGACTTTATCAGCTCACAGTACACAAGTTATATCTGTTAGTCTGGTTTGAAAGGTAAGATATGCACTGGAGCACAACAGCAGAACTGATAAAGTGACCAAAAATTTAAGTCCATCCCCAATCCCTAAAAAGGCAGGACCACAGCCCAGACTACAGAGAGGTTTTTTTGTTTCCTCTTCCCTTGGCAAAACACTTCCAGGCCTCAGTTTCCTCAAAGCACTGTTCAGGCACCTGGAATGGGTGTCAGCAATGCCATTTTCTGTCACCTTTGGATTTTCCCTGCTCGTACAAAAGCTGCATGTAAAGGTCAGCATCCTAAAGCCAGCTAAAGCAATCTCAAAATCCCTTATTTTATATCAACTGCTCGTGCCCCCATAAGCCATCGCAACTGCCAGGTGTCAAGGAAGCCACAGACCATGACATTTTCCCTGCTCACTTTTCTATTCTGGTTACAAAAAGGATGTGACATTGCAAATACAACTGCAATTTTGAATTATTTGAGAAGTCTGTATTAGCCTGGAGATACCATCTTGGTGTTAGTTACACTGAGTCTTCCTAGTCCGGCTGCCATAAAAGAGTATTAATCTAATTTAATAGATTAACAGATCGCTACCTCTGTATTTTTCCCTTGTAATACACCATGTTGGTTTTGAACACTGCTTTGCATACAGATATCATCATCATCATCGCTAAATTCCCCCCAGCTATGAGCCCACATGGACAACCTCTGAGTGATGAAGAAAAAAAAAAAACCAACCAACCACTGAGTTCCAAACATAAATATCCAAAGCAAGATAATTACAAGGATTGAAAGTTTGAGGGTTACAAACAGCAAGTCACAGTGTTAAAATCAGGAGTAAAACCCTGTATTTATCAAAAGCCACATAATCATCATTAAAAGACAAACTCAGGTAGTTTGGGGGTTTTTTGTTTGGTTTTGGGGGGGTTTTGTTTGTCTGGTTGGTTGGTGTTTTGTTTGGTTGGTTGGTTTTTGGATGGTTATTGTGAGTGACACTAGATGAACACCTTGCTAGGACAGGTCAGTGAATCCACAGGTGGGTCCTGGCAAACCTTTCACCCCTGGTATGGAACCAGCAAGAGGCTGGACTGATTTTGATGGAGGTGGACTCTACTGGAGGAGATGTCACAGGATCTGATCTCGCAGGAGCTCAGACAGGCAAAGTTCCCCAGTTATGTGGCAAAGACGGACCAACAGCCCTGTCATGCCATGAGAATGACCCAGGAGGTCCCCATGGACAGGAAGATACAACACAGGTGAGTTAAATGACATTTTTAAAAACCATCTGAAATAAGACTTTGAAATCTAATGCCATTCAGACCAAAATGAGTAGATTTGGGTCTCTCAGATGTCAGTGGCCCTACTGAAGTTAAGCAGATGTTTTTTAAGTGTAGTAAATTTATAAAATACATGATGTGAGTTTAGAAATACAATAGCAACCCTCCAGCGGCAGTACTGCTGGAATTCTCCATGTCCAAGTAGGAATTCATCTATTTAGGATCACTTGGAAGGACAGGATCTCTGCCATACAGTCACCTGGACATAATAAAACCAGGACTGGTGCTTGGGGAACAAGCATTAACCACACTAGCGGAGCTGATGGCCTGCAGACCGCGGTCCTGCTCTCTAATGTTCTTCAACACCCTGCGGTAGGATGCAAAACGGTGACAACTCACTGCTGAAGCCATCAGGTTTGAGCACAGGAACTGCTGCACAGGGTTCAGAGCCTGGTAGAGATTTCTCAGGTAATTTGCAAGTTGTACAATATATTAAATGGGGAGAGAAAGATGACAATAAATTAATTTCCTGACTCAATTTAGGAGGGTGGGGAAGGAAAAGGGAAATCTGATGACTCAGCATCTCATCCGTCTTTAGTTGGCACACGATTGCACTGACCCGTTGCTGCTGCATTTGGTGCAGCTGCAGCAAAGGCTGTAGCTTGGGTGAAACACAGTGTAACCTAAAGGAATTCCCAAAACCATCCAGTGGCTTTTAGTGAGGAGTATTCTGAGAACAAGCATAGTTGGTGGAAGAAGCTGGCTTCTCTTCAGCCTGGAGAAGAGAAGGTTCCGGGGAGACCTTCTAGTGGCCTCCCAGTACCTGAAGGGGCTCCAGGAAGGCTGGGGAGGGACTGTTCACAAGGGCAGGTAGCAATAGGATGAGGGGTGATGGTTTTAAACTAGAAAAAGGGAGATTTAGGTTGGATATTAGGGAAAAGTTCTTCAATATGAGGGTGGATCACTGGAACAAGTTGCCCAGAGAGGTAGTGGAGGACCCATCCCTGGAGATATTCAAGGTCAGGTTGGACAGGGCTCTGAGCAACCTGCTCTAGTAAAGATGTCCCTGCTCACTGCAAGGGGGTTGGACTAGATGACCTTTGAAGGTCCCTTCCAACCTAAACCATTCAATGATTTTATGATTTTAAAGGCGTCCCTCTCACAAATGTAGAGAAGAGCGTTTGTGTGCACACCGAACGCACACAAATAAAACCACAGCTTCACTGCACGGCCGTAAGGCAGCCAGACAAGGTAGGAGTGTTTTGGGGAGCCCTTCACCTCTGCCCTGTGGAGCAGTGTCCCCTCCCATCTGCCCTGCCCTGTATACTCAATAACAGCAGCAGAAAACACGGTGCTGCCCTCAGGCAGGAGGGACTCTCCGGGGCAGAGCGGACACCTTCGCCCTGGCAGGCAGGAACTGTGAAGTGATAAATATTTGTAATAAAAATATTTAAAAAAAAAAAAAAATACAAACAAATCAAGTTCAGGAGTGGAAAAGGTTGGTAACTGCAGAAATCAAGATATATGGTGAAAAGGCAGAGGACTGCAGGAAGATAAGGAGCAGCCCACAGTTAAGAGTTGAACGATTGAACTATTTAATTTTTTTCCTCTCTTTGCCGCAAATCAAGATTTTGAGCACACTCCACTCCCTGCAGTGGGGGAGCAAGGCTACTAGGGAACAATACCATACATAATTAAAGACTTATCTTAATATACACATGGAAAAAGGGGGAAATTACTGTTGCTATGGGAACATTAATTCTCATGGTTTTGAACTTCCGAGTGCTCAAATTTATAGTTTTGATAGTGTTCACCCCTGTGCACATATCAGAACTCCGTTGTTCCAAAAAAACTGTTAAGTTATTTTATTTATGCATGATTTTAGGTAGTTGTTAGTATTTGCTTTAGCAAGACCTATTTTTCATAAGCATGACCTACTATTTGGACAAGAGCTTGCGGACAGTATCAATCACAGAAGTGCAATCAACTCAGTTGCTGTAATGATTGGTGAACCACCACAGTGATTGACAAAGCCTCAGATGCAACATCTAAAAGAGGTCACCAAAATTAAATTGATTGTGAAATCATTGCTAGAAAACACAGATATCTGTGTTAATTTAAAATAAAGATCAGAAGAAACCGAGATAAACCTGGTTAAGGAGCTTCAACAGAAGTTGCCATGATAAACAGAAAATAGTTATTTTTTGCAAATACCACAAGGGGAGCGAATGACAGTAAAATATTGGCTCAGTAATGCATATCCCCTTGTATCTCGCAATGAGAGGGAGGAAAACTTCTGTGATTTTTTTTTTTATTTGTAAATATCTCAGCGTTAAGAAAGTCCATTAAGATTTACATGTTATTTTAATTTCAGAAAGATGCTGTCTCCTCAGCATCTCACACCCCTCCAACTGGGATGTCAGACAGAAACTGGGGTCAGAAATCCAAAGAGGGTTGTTGTAGTGGATGATTATGTGGCAAGCGTACAGCAAATAGTAATAGCTATTCATTCTTTCTCTCAATTACAAAAGGGATTAAGTCATTTTAACACAATCTTGTTTAGCAACAGCTTCAGCACAGCAATCCCTCCCACTATAAATGGGTCTGAGAAATGCCTGCATCTGTTCTTCCTCACCTGCTTCTCTCCCCCCTCCTCTATTCTACCACTTCTCCATTTAAAACCAATGACACAACAAATCCCCTCCAATACACACAACAACTGTATTCTCTGAACCCCAAAGGAAAAGAAAAATCCCCTGGGTTTCAGCAATCCTACCCAATAAATCCACCTCACAAAGCGCTGCATGGCAATTAAAGACAGGTCTGCAAATACAGAGCGAGATGCATCTGCACCGACACGATCTGACGTCAGCAAATAACACAGCACCCTCAGCATCACCCCGCTGCCAGGTGCTCACCACAAAGGCAAAGACAACAAGTTTCCAATAAAATAAAGCACCAGCAGCCTGATATTCCTCTTCCCCTATTTAATTAAAGCAGCTTCTAAAACACACGCCGTGACTAAATCGTCTTCCCCGGTTCTTTTATCTGACAAAGCAGTTTTTAAGGCAGAAAAATAAAAAGGGTGGGTCAGGCTGCTTCACGCATGCTGGGAAATCTGCTGCAAGAACTGACTGCATTAGATGTGCCGTTGCTCTAACAGCAACTGACAGAGCGTGTTCCACTATAACAGCTTATCAATCAATGCTTTCCATCGGCATTGGATCAAAATTGCAGTTGGAAAACACAGAAGACTCACACAAAGCCAGTCCAGAGGTTAGAAAGTGATCTGATTCCAGCCCAGCCCAGCATCCCTGCGGAGGGAAAGGTCTGTCTTGAGCCTGGCACAACGCGAGGTGATGTGGCTTCCAACTGCCATCCTGCTCCCAAAACACTGACTCATGCAAAATAAACTAAAATTAAATTAAAAAAATCAAAGTGCAAACACGTCGGATCAAAGCGTGTGGTGATGGCAGCCGGACCGATCCCAGGAGCTCAGGACATCACTGGTGCAGGAGGGAACACGAGTCCCGTCCCCGGAGCCCGACGTGGCTCAGCCCAGAGGAGGAGAGTGAGCTGCAAAAACCTTCCTCTCAGCAATCCCGCTGGATTCCAGCCAGGCTAAGGAATGACATGTGCCAAACGCAACCGCCTGCTGAGATCCCAGGGGGATCTGTGCCTGGAAAGAGGCAAAACCTGCCCAAATGGAGAGTGGACCCAGTCTGGGACTTTAAAAAAAAAAAAAAAAAGTCATTTTAATAAAAAATTCTGCCTGATTATTTAGTTTGTGAGGAGGTCTGCTGCTTCAGGAAACAAATCGAAAAATTATTACTGTGCTAAAATTAGTATTATTAAAATTCTGATAAAAATTATTAAGAACTACATTAATATACTGACAGAATAAAGCATTTACCCCCATCAAAACAACTCCCCAGTGGGAGTGCTGGGGTGCGTGGGGGGTGTGGGTGGAAGATTTTTTTTCTGATGGAACTACAGGACAGACTTAGATTATTAATTGCCATATCATTAAAAAAGAGCTCCAACCATTTACCAACGTGTTGAATCCCTTATGAACAACTCTGATAATTCACACAAATCATAAGACATACAAGGTACACTATTTCTGTGCAGAATTATGAATGTTAAAGACAATGGTATTTAAGCTAATTCTAATTCTTAGATTTTTACACACACTAGATGGACAGATCCTCATTCAGTGGCCGAGCAGGTATTTCAGACACCAAAAGTAGGTATTTTTCAGGTAAGCTGAGCAGTGAAATTTCAAAATGTCAAAAAGGAAAAAGCCCACCTCAAATCACTGCTCTGATAATTTTTTTTTTTAAAAAGAGAGAGAGAATAAAACATCCAATAAAACAATAAAAGCTTTTCAGCTGTGTACAGTTTATTAAGCAAAGCAAATGGGAGATAGAAGTCACAGAAATGTTTTCATAAATATAATATTGCATTTGGTAATTGTTAATCTATGGGCCATCAAAAACTTTCTTCCTTTTTTGCAAACAAAATGCTAATATTTAAGAAAATGGAAATGTCAGGTTGTGTTTTGAAATACTTTAGCTAAAGTGGAAAATAAATGTATGTTTAATAGATAAGAGGTTTTACCTCATTATATGTTAAATACACTCCCGGTGGACACAGGAGCAGTACGCAAATGAGGAGTCAGTGCTGACATAAGGGATGTTCTGACTCTAACAGAGTCTGTGGTTTGAAAATAACCTGGAATATCATAAAACGTCCAACATTATCAACAAATTATGTCGGGAGTCATGGTTGTAACAGGGCACGATGGAGCACAGAAACCCACTTTGCTCCTACACCTAAAGACCAGGATATGAGTACACATGCTGGCTCGGTTCTTCCATTAAAGCTTATTAAATTACATTACAGATTTTATTCATAACTACAAAAATATGTGTGCACTTTATCCTTTGTGCACTTTAAAATGGCATTAATAAGTACATTATCGAAATTTATAAACAAAGGCCAGCTACCCTTAATACCTGCATTGTATTCCAGCTCATTAAGGAACAATCTTGAGAGCCGAAAGCAATCTGTAGTGAAAAGATCATTCCTGAATTTGTCCAAATGGCTGTGAGAAAGGGCAGAAGCAGATGTATGGGGACTCTGAACAGCCAAGGTGAAATCAAAAGATCACCCAAAAGTCAATCTACCCCTATTTAATTCACAAATCTCAAGAGTGGCTGTACAAGGATGTATATTGGAAACACACATTTTCACACTGAAGATTTCAGTGACTTCTTTTTATTTTTATCCATCACCTTTTTTTTTAATAAAAAGTCTGAACCATCCATGATCTTTTAGATAGAATTAAACTTAAAACTCACCCTAACTCTTAGTTTCTCTACTGTAGATATCCCTCAACGGACCAAATTGACACTGTAGTAATTCTGCTTTAAAGAAGTACATTCATTTAAAACCAAGATCAAGAAAAAGTGACAGGAGGCAAACCCAATACAAAATTAGATTAGCAAAGTTAATTTTCAAAAGAACCAGACTTGTTCAGACTCTCTGTGTTCCACTCCCTCTCGGTGAGATTTGGGTTAAATCACATTACTGCTTCTAAAAATTCAGCCAAATAAACCAGCAAAGTTCACTGCATTTTAGCTGAGTAATTTTGTTTAGATTTACTGTTCAAATGTTCAGTACTTGTCCCTAAAACTGTTTTGATTTTTTTTTTTTTTTCCAATCTAATTACTAAAAGGGATAGAAGTAGCCTCACTTGTTCACTATTTCAATCATTTAAATAAATGTAAAGCTGGTCTTTTTGGAAACGAGATAAAAGTTAATGGGGCAGTGTAGGAAGTAATCAGCTGAATGGAATGTTTGCTGTCACTGAATTAGAAAGGTACTAATTTGCAGCAATCTACGTGCATCAACTTATAATTATTTTTCTGAAATTATGTTTCAAGTTCCTATGGGGGCAATACAGAATCACCAAGATGAGCAGATTAAAGAGCCACAGTTACAACTTTCAGAGAGGAGGAAAAAAAAAATAAAGAAGCGCTCGTCTCTTCAGAAGTCATTCTGAGGAAACACAAACGCGGGTACAAGAGGTGGAATTTTATCCACCCACTCACTAAAGGCTGAGGAACCACGACGGGTGGCTTAGAGAAAGCTGATCAAACCACCAGAGTCAGAAATAACTTCACTGATGTGGGATGAAATGTACGAATTATCTATTTTACAAGACGATATATAGATTTAATAATTGGACATAATCTTGATTTGATGACAGAAAATATGTTTTTCTCAGAAGTTGTGAGCAAATATTTAAAGCAGTTTTTTGTTAAATGTTTTGGAAAATATTTAAAATTCATCCTTATACACGAGATGGAAAACACAGTTATAAGACATTTGCTTCAGATAAAATATCTGTTTTGCTATCAAAATCAGAGAACATGGTAACTCACTCAGAGCATCAGCCAGCAAAATATTATTACTACGCTAGTTTGCATTTTACTTCTAACTTTTATTTTTCTTCTGACAAGTAGATGAAGACCTTTTATTAACAAACCATGTGACACCTAGAAGATAAATAGGGTTAACAGGTAAGTAAGCTATGTTGTCTCCACAGATTGTTAACTTGGACCTTCTTTCCCCTAAATTTTTCTTTCTTAAAAGCAAACTGCACCACCACCACCACTGCTGCCGCCCGGGTGGTTTCTCTCAGCCCAAGGGGCCGTTCCCAAGCGTTTCTCTTTCACAAATGACAGATTCTTCATTAGTAAATCACCATTATATTATACGACAAAAATGTAACTCTGACCTGAGGAACACACCTTGGAATCCAAATTTCCAACATCTGTGGTGCAGACAACTCGTGCTGGAGAACTGCTAAGGAAAAAAACCATTTCAACCAAGATGACAACACTCGTGCCTTGGTCCTTGTTGCTGCTACTACTGACCAAGGAGGCAGTTTCACAGAGTCACAGACTGGCGTGGGTTGGAAGGGACCTCAGGAGATCATCCAGTCCAACCCCCCTGCCAAAGCAGGCTACCTACACCAGGTTGCACAGGAAAGTGTCCAGGTGGGTTTGAACATCTCCAGAGATGGAGACTCCACACCCTCTCTGGGCAGCCTGTCCCAGGGCTCCGGCACCCTCACAGTTTGATCCACAAGCGGGGTAATTGTGATCTAACATACTAGGATTTGTAGCTTGGAGTGACCAAGTCTTATCTTACAAGACAATGTGTTAATGATGCCCATAATTAGGTATTTGAGAAGAACCAGCCAGTTGGTGAAGTCACCCTGAAGTAGTTAACGGCTGGACACTGCGTCAACCCTACTCAAGCGTAGAGAAAAGAGAGATCGGACCATCCCTTCGTCCTTCCTTCTGTCCAAAGTACAGCTTCTCACTTCCTGCTGTGACTATCCCTATGTTATTTCAACCACAGTGAAACGGAAAACCATTTTCATACCTGCTTGGAGGAGGAGACAGCACACCCCTCCCAGGTGCCCTGCTCTCAGCACTGTTTCTCCCCAAGCTTCACCACCTCCCATGGACCTCACCAGCTCCTCTGACACACACACGGGCTCTCTCCCACTCTGCCCAAACGTGCCTCAGAATTTCTCCAACTCAGCATAAATGTGCCTCACACACAATGCCCAGAGGAGCTTCTATGGTGGGGAAACAGCTTCAATGCTCCTTATTTAGTAACCCAGCAGCTGCTACGAAGCATAATCTAGAGCTAAAAGTTAACAGAAAGATATGAAAAAAACCTGTATTTTAAAGCACACATTAAAACACAAATTGTGTCCTTTCTTGCAGCTGAACAAAATATCATTCTAGCCATTCGAAAGACATGGTCTCTTATATTTTGGGATCAGGAGGTCAATCAAACTGATTTAGCACAGAATTTAATCTGGTGTTAGCACACACAAACAGCACGGGTTATGAATTGTGATACCTTCCAATCTGAACAGATGCAATATCAAAATGTGTAACAGGGAGGGAAAAAAAAAAAGAAAACATCAAAATAAGCAGAATATTTCAAAAGGCAATCGCAGAACAACTCTACAGACAGTACAGTCATTTGGGGTTTTTTAAACTCATTACAAGGTGGGAAAATCCTTTGTTTGAGAGCTTTTGGTGTCTGGTGGGGAGGAGGGAAGGGGATGAGAGCGAAGAAGGATCAGCAATGACTGACTTCCAAATTCCCTCCTTGTCATCACTGACTCATCATGCTTTTACTCTCCATCTGTAAATTATAAAATACTTGTATACTCTAATAAGGCTGTCTGGGACCTTTAGCAACCACAAGCATTTTCAGCTTCAAATAAAAACCATGACAGATATACTAATTATCCCAATTGACTCAATATGTTAAAATGTAATTAACTAAAAAAAAAATTAACACTATATACCACATTGGCTCCTCTTAACAGCTACAGGAGTTACCTATTTTGAAGGGCATATTTTGTCTTTGCGTTTGTGCGTGTTCCTCTAATTAAAAGTTCAAACAGCATTTTTAGAACAGCTTAGTGGTCATCTGTCCTAAAATTAGTTGAGAAACTGGTACAAGTGACTGAAGCTCAAAATAGGTAATTCTGATGACAGGCATTCTGCTGCGAGCATTCAGCAATCCCTGAACAACGACAGAAGGAGTATTTATGATGGGAAAGGGATTTATGATGGATTCAAAGCCCTACTGCATAGGGAAAAGGCTCTGAAATCCCCCAAACCCATAACTGACACGTTGAAAATATCATTTTTGGCCTTGGTTAAACCCATGGGAATGCAAATACCATCCCAGAAAAAAAAATTACCCAGAGCACCGTTCCGGTTCAGACCAGGTGACACTCCCCGTATGTCACTGCTGTCCGGCACCTGGAGACCGACGGCAGTAACCACATGGGAATCAGAACCATGGAATGTCGTGAGTTGGAAGGGACCCACAAGG
>NW_010308511.1:0-23616 GCF_000700745.2 Antrostomus carolinensis
CTGAATCCCAGACTGAGTTTATATTTCACCAGTCAAAGCAGGAACCACTGATCCACAGTTACATGATTTCTTGTAACAGTCAAGCTCGGATTCTAAGAAATCACATATCTTTCATCTAATTTGAGAGTTTTCCAAATTTACATAAAGTCATACAGAAGAAAATCAATGTGGGAACATGAGTTCACAGGTGGAAACACACTTCCTACTAAAAGCTACCCAACAAAATCATTACTGTTAAAAACACTGAGCCAGGGCTGGGGACACCATTTGTACTGAGACAGATGTTGAAAACTTCTGGCCTTGTAATGTGGTCTCCTGCAGAGGACACACAGATTGTGCCTCACTTCAGTTTTCTCGTCCTGTGGGCTTCAACACAGGATGATTGAACCCCAGGGCTGAGTAATAATATGCCCTGGGGTTTGGAGAAGAACTAGCAGAACTTCTATTTATATTTAGTTTATATCCAAAAAGACCAAGAAATAAATTAATCTTTAGTAACATTTAATATACAAATTGACACCAGTGTACCCAGTTGCTCTGCATGTCTGATTGTCCTGTGTCACACACAGTACCAAGGTCTCCTCAGGGAGGAGTGGGTGTTTGTAGCACAGAGATGGTCATAGAGGTGTCCTTCCTCATCTTCCTGTTTTCAGTGTATTGCCACTATGACTGACCAAGAAACCCCTGTCCTAGAAGAAGGCTCAGAGGAGATGGGCCAGGGAAATGCACTGGTGAAGGTCAGGGAAGAATGCAGCCTGGGACTGACTGCAGGTGCTGCAAAGAAGCTGATTTTACCTCAACACCAAGGGGACCTGAGGATGGCCTTTGTTTTAGATTAACAGATATCAACAGATGAGTAGTGAACAACTGGTTGTAGAAAGGTTTCTCCCTCAACTCAATTAAAGTGCATGAATGTCTCCTTGAGTTAGGCAGAACAACATGAGAGGAGAGAATAAGTGGCTCTGCCCAACACAGAGTATAAAACTGAACAACTAATGAAACAATTTCATAGAGAACAACAGGCTTGAGATGGCTTCAACCCATAGATGCTCTCCCAGCAATTGGGAATGCTCAGTGTCATGACAGTGAGCATATTAGAGAGACTGGTATTTGATACTAAATTTCATATTAAAATTTACACATTCCATGTATGGAATATCTGAAAGAACCTGGTCAGAGTGTATTGCATTCAGACAAGGAGGTTCCTCCTGAACATTAGGAAACACTTTTTCACTAAGAGGGTGACTGGCCACAAGTACAGATTTTCCAGAGAAACTGTAGAGTCTTACACCCTGGAGGTATGCAAAAACTGTCTAGACTCAGTCCTGTGCAACCAGCTCTAGGTGGCTCTGTTTGAGCAACAAGGTTGGTGGACCAGATGAATTATAGAGGTCCCTACCATTCTCAACCGTTCTGCAATTCTGTGATTCTCAGAGATCACGTCTTGCTTCATAGAGGCATATTGAATCTCTCCTCTTCAGACATTTCTAGCAAGGGTCCTTCTTAAACTGGGAATTCATATGTAATGTTTTGGGTCATGCTGGTTATGTTCAGATACTGGGTCTGTTTTGTGATGTTGAAAAATGATGAATCTTAGTAATGTGCAATGAAAAAGTGAAAAAGATTGCGTTCAAAGGATGCTCGAAACAGATGTGACGTGGAGTTCACTGGAGCCTTCCTGAAAGGCTCTGGGTCATCCCTGCTATGTGTGCTCCTGCCACCAGCTTTGGCAGCACAGGGTGGGCTGGTGTGCACTGACCTGTTACTTTGCAGCCAGGAGACTGTCTCCCTGCTCTTGAGTGTCCAACGTTACACATGCTTAAGGTGCTAAACCTCTGTGAACACAGTGGGGAAAAAATCAGAGCTGTCAGGCGGGGCCCTTTTGTGTCATACTACTAAAGAAAAGAAATCTGTATTTTTTAGAGAACCTGTCTATTCCCTTCCTAATGGAAATATAAAATTTCTAGGACAAATCCTGTATTTTCTGTAAAGGGTGGTTTGAGCCCAAGTGCAGATTATCTGTCACTTCCATAATTATTACACTTATAGGAACAGGTATTCATCTCTAGAGATTTCTCCCTGAGTCCAGCAGAATACCTCTACAATGTCTTAAACCTGGCATTGATATATAGTGTCAGCAGTATGTGACCAGACATAAAAACTATCTAAATACTGTATGTCTTCTCAGCCCACAATAACATAGCACACATGTATCCTTTCTGCTGTCTGTCATGAATCATAATGCCTGACAAGTACGAGGAAAAGGCTTCATAACGTTGCATGCAAGAAGAGAGGTGGGCTGAGGTTTTTTTTATCCATAAGGGAACTATGTAGTTATACTTCTGTGGCTATGAGCTATTCCAGTCATATAGGGGCAGCTAAGGGAGATATTTTCCACTTTTAAAAAAAACATGATGTTCATAATTCCCAGATTTACCTATTAGATTTCATTCATTATAAACAAATGGTAATTCTTGCCTAGAACTCACATTAAGTTCTGTATGTGAAGCAATGATTACAAAGGTTAACATTTAGTTTAGTAGTGAAGAAGTGTTTCAAAACTGCTTCTGCTGTGCTTCTAATACTAGCTTTGCTTTGGAGAAACACTTCCGATGACTAAATTAAGTTTCCTGATAAATAAAATAAAAAAGCATGTTTTTATTAAATAATTAAATTTTAACATCAGTAAGTCATACATACTGATGCACTACTTTTGCAGTAAGAAAAAAATAGAATATTTCTGCAAAGGAATTTTGAATTTATGTTATGAATTGTTCCTCTAAGCATCACATTCATTCAAGGTAGCTTCCAAAAATTACATTATCTTAAATTTTAAACCAATGCTGTAACTACTTGAAGAGAACAACACAATCTTAAACCAGATATAGTGACAGGTTGCTTTGTGATTTAAAGAGCCAGATTATTGCCTTTAAGAAAAATGCCCTCCAAAACTTTATTTTATTCCTTTTGAAGACAGACATTTGCTGGAGCATCTGTCATGTGATCAGCAGTTTTCAGGGGAGGTTGCCTTTATAAAGATCTGGAGAGACACTGAGTTATTATCTTTAGAAAACTCATACTTCCTATGACACTAAGGCATCAAGTGATACCAGAGGTGAGATATGCTTCAATTTTTGTTGCTAAATTTTAATTCTGTTGTCAGGGCTTCATATGTTATTCCTACAGTTGTTCTGTTTCTCTTCTAAAAATCTACTAAATAGTCACATCAGATTTCTCCAATTTGTTGTTTCCCACTTATGCTCTTTAGGTTGGGTCATGTCATATTACCATGTTACCCAGCTGAATGGCATTCTGCTCACCCACTTGATTGTCTTAATACCATAGAAATTAACGTTTTAAAATTTATTTTTATTTGTGGATTTTAATGAGATAAAGTCTAGGGGATTACCAAAGAAGTCTTAGTATTGTAAAGCATAGACCAGATGAAAATTAAGCATTGCTCTCAGTTTTGGATTCCATTTTTCCTGGATACTCTAAACTTCTTTTGTGATTATTTCTGATGAGTTACATATTCCATTTACTGGATATGAATATGAGCCTTGCAACTCATCTTTATTTTGAGTACATGGAAATTATTTGGGTGTTTTTGATACTGATATATAGGTTTCAGTAACAACTTTCAATAACATTTGCAGTTTACCCTTGATACAAAGGAGAATAAGAGGAGATTAATAAGAAGTAAAGCCATACTAAAGCCAGCATCATTAAAATAAATATATATTGTTCTCCATTTTCAGGTATATTTCATTGAATGGATATAGATATGTAACTCAGATGGGGTCACTGTGCAAACCTCCATTTTTCTTGGCTGTCAGACCATGTAAGACAGCATAAGTACTTCTTGTTACAAATGTGAAGATAAGCAAATTTTACAGGTGCTGTAGAGTGCTTTTCACCAATAGATGGTAATGATACAGAAAAGAATGGTCTTAATGAAAAAAGGCACATGTACAATAATGTATGTTATTTTTCAAATAGAAACACAGCCTTTCCAGACAAAGAAGTGTGTGGTCTCTGAAATCCATCCTGATAAAACTGTGCATAGCCATGGTCAAAGTATGTCAATCAATTCCTCTCTGGCTTTTCTTTGAAAAGGAAATAAAATAGTAAGTATAGAGAACATGGAACAAATTACTGGAAGCATGGAGATAAATCGATTATTCACCATTTATTACAAAATAAAATAGCTCAACAATTTATAATTATAAGGTATGCTAAAATGTCTAAACTATGACTATTGCACATGGGTTTATTTCTGTCTTTATTGCATTTTGCTTTTAATAGAGACCTTTAAAATAGAGGGGGTATTTTTATGTGGAAAATTTACTGGGGGAAGAATTTCCATTCCAGTTTTGGTGATTTCATGTGCCTGAGATTTCACTGTTCCATAAAATTCCCCTGGGATAATGGAAATTTTTCACATTGGATCATGCGACTGTTTGAAAAACCACTTCTGTGTGAAATGTCATGTTCTGTAGTTCAGACACTTAAGAGGAATTGTAGCCATATTTTAAATTTGTCTTTTGAAGGAAGATATCAGGAAAAGTGAACAAAATATCATTATCTAGACCAGGTGGCTGTTGAAATGCTCCTATATATTTCTAATTTGCTACAAGACTGTAAAAATAAAAAATATTATTTCTTAAAGAAAGGAAACAGTGTTCCTGATACTCCAAGGGAGCCTTAGTGTATGACTTATTTGTGAAGGGAGTGAGATCATTTCACAGAGCCTTGTCTGCTGATAGATCATCTGCCACAATGTGAGTTACTGATAAATTCCTCAGGTTGGAGACAGATAGGGATGTACTGTGACTTCAACTGAGAAAGAGGAAAAGGAGACTGCCTCTCATTTCTAAGGATCATACTCTCTTGATATGTCTTGAAAGATCTGATTCCTTACTCCTGATTTTGAGAAGAGAATTTTTGCTTTGGATCATGTGGGGAAGGGATGACACAATTCCTAATGCAAAATCCTTATTCCAGATTGATCCCTTTTCTTAAGGATGAAAAGGGCAGAATACCATGAAAGGATCCTAAAACCCCTCTTTCTTGATTGCAAAGGCGGTCTTCATGGTGGGCAAGATCTAGTGAAAACGGTTTGCTCAGAGTCAGACAGCAAGCAGAAAGGGCCTTGCTGCCTCTGCTAGGCAGCAGAATGGATTATGGTATGTGTGGTGTGTTGGAAGACAGATGTGCTCCTAGGGCTATTGTAGATATGCTAAGGACCTCTCCAGTCCCTGGGCCAGCAAAAACATGGCTGAAAGCTCTCCTGCTGACTGCCTCCTCCCTCTGTGCTACACTTCTACAGGACATGATTGCAGAGCTCTACTTGGGATCTGTGGCAACAGCCACATTTAAGTGACTACATGAATTCAACAATTCTGCAAGCGCATAAGTGCCTCTCTATTTGAAGAGCATGAGGTAGGATGCAGTCTGTGACAAAGTATCAGAACAAACAACATGCACAAATTGATAACATGGGAAACTCCAAATGGGGTACAAAACAGTACTTTAGAGCAAATAGCTCTTTCTGCAATCTCAGTTCCTTATGCTGTATCACAGAATCACAGAATCACAGAATGTGGGGGATTGGAAGGGACCTCAAAAGATCATCTAGTCCAATCCCCCTGCCGGAGCAGGAACCTAAACGAAATCACACAGGAAGGCGTCCAGGCGGGTATTGAATGTCTCCAGAGAAGGAGACTCCACAACCTCCCTGGGCAGCCTGTCCCAGGGCTCTGTCACCCTCACCTTAAAGAAGTTTTTTCTCAAGTTTAAGCGGAACCTCCTGTGCTCCAGCTCACGCCCATTGCCCCTTGTCCTACCATTGGGCATCACTGAGAAGAGCCTGGCTCCATCCTCCTGACATTCGCCCTTAACATATTTATAACCATTAATGAGATGTCCCCTCAGTCTCCTCTTTTCCAAGCTAAAGAGACCCAGCTCCCTCAGCCTTTCCTCATCAGGGAGATGCTTCACTCCCTTAATCATCTTCGTGGCTCTACGCTGGACTCTCTCAAGCAGTTGCTGAATCACATTAATCCCTCTAGTTCCTCAATTTCACCACTTAATCTGAGATTTAACCAATATAAATAAAGTATCATGGCTCAAAGATAAAATAGCATTTTAAAGCAATCACTCTGATTATTAAGGACTCCAAGTGATGAGAGAATGAAAAAAAACCAAAACCCTAAGGAATACAGACTAGAGATTTTCTGAAGTATTTTTGAATTGGCTGGACTGTATCTTCAAAAGATAAGTGATTTGAAGATAGTTGCAGATATATTTTCTTCTCAGATTTTAAGTCTTCCCCGACAATTGTAGCCTCTCTGTTTACCAGAATAAGAAAGACTAGGTTGGCTGATGTCAGAATTTATTTTTCAATTCTGATCTGAAATCTGTGGCAGAAAGTAAGTGAACAATAGACAATGACATGGAAGTGGACAGCTTTAACTTTCATGCTACATATTTTGCTGTTGCTGTGGTGAAGAAAAGACAGCAAAACTGGTCGGGTAAGTATAGGGATGTTGTTTGCAAGTGTGAAAAGAAAACAATTGTTGGATACAAAAGCAAGAAATAAGTTTTGAAGAGAAGGAGTTAATTTATTTCTCAAAGGAGCTCCACAATTTATGATTGTTAGCACATGTCAAATAATGGAGCTGTAAAGGGGACAGGTGGTTGTCAAATCCAGAAACAGTATTTGCATTTGCACTGAGTTTTCCTGTGAGTGAGTCATTACAGTTTTTTAGAAGCTATGATGGCAGGCAGAGCTCCATGTGGAAATAAGATTTTGTTAAAAATATACCTGTTAAGCCTTTCCTTTTTACATCTGATGCACGCCTCAGTGGATGTCATAATATTTAAATGGTTGCTTACTGTTCAGAGAGTGTATAATGCACAGCTTGGGAATGTACTTAGTCACTTATGCAGAACTGTGAAGTCAAGGGCAAAAAGCAAGAATGAGTTTCCAGGCTGAAGACTAAACTGCTGGATGAAAAACAATAAGGATGGTGTTGGATACAAACTCACAGCACTGCTCATACGTCTTAAACAGATCTTTGTCAGGCACAAGATCACACGGTCCCCACAGTAATAACAAAGCAACATGCCTTCTTTTTTTTTACACAATCCTCTCTTTGAAGAATTATATTTGGGAGCCAAGTCTTCTGGCAGATTTGACATATTTTTGTTACTGTATGTCCAGCACGAGCAGTTCTTCTCGATATACTTAGAGAAAAGCAAAAAATTCTTTTAAAAAACACAGAGGTGCTTTCAGCTCCAGTCAAGTGAGATTAGACAGTTTAGTGCAGTTGCATGGCTGCAGTCATTAATTGAGAGCCAAGGGAGTTCTATTCTACAGAGAGCAGAGTATTTTACAACATATCTCAGATAAAACATCTTCTGATCAGTATTGACTCCCAAGCCTTGTTAAACAGCATAATTGAAAGAAAAATGACACATAATTTTGCTCCTAAATAATTGATAGCAGCTCAGTGCTAGACAAAAGGCCTGATTCTCCTTCCCCTCTCTAAGGCTCTCTGGGCCATGTTTGCAGAAACCTGCCTGCAGTCACTGGAATTTATGGAAGTGTAAAAACATTGTAGCTGATAAGAGAAACAGGCTGGGCACCTGCCTGCACAGATTTGGTTTACTACAGTATTTCTATTCCTTTGAGTTTTCATAGCCCTGTTTCCTTTTGCTGAATATACAGATGTGTTCAATAGAGTACAGGGAAATACCTTCAAATATACAAATAAAAGACAGTTAACTGACAACTTTGTAAGAAACACTGCTGGCATGTCTGTTGTGCTTAAAGCAGCTTAAGACCTAAAGAAATCTAGGATTAACTTTTCTGTTGAGTGTCTTTTTCCAACAACAACAACAACAACAACAAGAGTGCAAAATCAGGTTACAACCTAAAAACACTTAAATGAGAAAAAAGAAATATATTTTTCTTGTATGAAAAGACAGATAGACTTTAGAAAGAGAGATTATAAATAGTTCTTTTTTCACGTAGGAATTTTGAAAGCAATCCATTTACTGATTTAGGAATCATTTCCTCTAATGCTAGGATGACCTTTCTAACTTTTTGGGTTCACAAAAGACTTTATTCACAGCATGTAATTCATACATAGCTATGAAATTTTGCATAATGAAAGTGACACTTCTTGATCCATTTTCCTCTTCTTTCTCTTTCTTGTGGATTGCAGCTGTTACATCTGTAGCAGTTTCCATAGTAACACTCAATTTTGGACTTTATAATAAATGATGGGAATGCGTAGCTTGAGAATGATTGACCAGGAAATAGGTTTAAAATGATCAATTATAAAACGCATAAAGGCTACTAAGAAAAAAAAAAAAAAAAGAAAAAAAAAAAAAAGTGAAAAACCTTGAACCATTTCCAGCCCCTTACAGTTTTAACCCAGCCTTCCAAAATGACCCCAAACACATAAATCATTAACATTATGACCTCAGATTTGGCAGCCTGATGAAACAGTGGTTTCTACTGGTAGTGTAGCTAGGTACTAAATTTCACTACTAAAGCGTCCTGTCATTTCTACGATCATTTGTCTTTCTCTCAGGAAGTGAGCTTGCTTTGTGATGGAGTTGGATGCCGTAGTGTTGAGGTGATCTGGGCAGGCATTGGAATGATCTCAGTGTACTAAAATTTAGTAGCTATCACATGGTAGTTGCACAGAAAAGAGTTGGTAATTTGAGGTACTTCCCCTCACACCCCCAAAGTCAACTTTAGGGACCAGCATCCCATCTTCAAACACTACCATATTAAAAGGATGCTTATATGTGTTTGGATAAAGCTGGAAAGAAAAATGGCAGTGTTATGAACTTGTAGAAACCTAAAGAGCCTGGAAGATGGTTTCAGAGTGTCTGCCATGGCTGCTGCACAAGCCCTCCCCATGGAATGAATACTCTCTTGAAAACTGTTGCAAATAACTTCAAAAGGAAAGACAATAGAGGAGAAGACAGAGATTTGGTGGCTTAGCAGCTAAAACTCTGAACCTTTCACCTCTGGGTCCATGCTGAATGCCTAGCTTGAAGTTCTCAAAAAACCTATTTTCAACTTCAAAATGGAAAGAACTTACCATACATAATTGGAAGTGATTTAGGATCAGGAGCTAGAATAGTAGTTTTATGGGGTCGTGACCTTTTAACCTGCACATTTTGTCATGGTGCTTTTTACAGCTGGTGACATTTAGTCCAGAGAATAATTTGTCTTGACATGTTTTTGTTTTGCTCTGGGTTTGGTTTTGTAACAGAGGCACACAGATATTTTTTGTGATAAGTGCTTAAATTTAATTATAAGAAGATTGATTATCTAGCTAATCTTTACATAAATGGAATTCTGATTTACTGTAGCAGATAAATTACAATGCAAGTGTATATCTAAAATCTGCATTACAAAGGCATAATTGAATTTCTATGGAAAGAAATTCTCAAGCTGACTAAAGGGAGAATGTAAATTGTGTGCTCTAACCAATACCTTCCTGGTGGGGATGGACCATGTGGTGGTTCCAGGTTACTCAGAAGTCTTACTTCATGTGATCACTGTAGACACCACTTAGAAAATGAAGTAAATAACTTGATTGAGCTTAGAAAACAATATTTATTTCCTGTTATGATACTTTGCACTATGCAACTGTTGATATATAAGGTGACTTGGCCCTTTCTAAAGTTGTGCAATTCTGTTACAGCTGGCTTTCAGTGTAAGAGCTGAAGATGCTTGGAAGCTCATGCAGTCTGTATCTGCAGTGTATGTGAGCAGTGGCTACAGATCTACTGTTAACAAAGCCCTTGTTTAAGTCTTCACCAGAACAGACACAAAAGTAATGAACATACTTATACATACATACATGCATACATATACATTTGTAAATAAAGGCTAGGGCTTAAGGATTTGAAAGAGATTTCAGTTTATCATGGTACAATTTGCCAACCTTCTTCAGAAATACTATGATGAGAAAAAGAAAAGCATGTTAAGAAATAATTGAGAAGTTTAGCCCTACGAATCATAACAGCTTAGGGAGAGTGAGAGAATTAAAACAAAACAAAACAAAACAAAAAAAACCCCCAAAAACTCAAACCCTTAACTCAGAAAAAAAGTGAAGTACAACAAGATGACTGCTGAAAAAGAGTTAAGTGCTTCACTTCATGCAGCTTGGCAAATGGAAGAACACAAATCATTGCAAAGGAAAAAAACATGCTTGGAAATCTCAAGAGATTGACTTCACATGGCTAATTTACAAGCACATGCTGCATCTGTCACTTTTAGAAATCAATGACAGTGCCTACCCTTTAATAGCACAGGGTCACTGGTAAAGGTTGCTAGTGTCGGCCACATAGGCGAGACCTTTCAGGATGTCAGAAAAGAACCTTGGTGACGCACATTAACACCCACACGCTCTTTTATGTCACTTCCAATTTACTTTGTCTTAGATTGTCAGCTAGCAGAGATCAGTCTCATATTAATAACTAAAGGTTTGCATTCAAGCCAGGAAAAATAAACCCTGCTGATAGCTCCATGAGGCAGCTGGCTTGCTCTCAGGAAAGCCAAAAGGGAAAGACTGAGCTCTTAGTCCTTATTAGTAGATTCTGCAATATTAAGGAAAGGAAAAAGATGATATGACTTACAGATGGCCCATGTGTAGTGTATAGAGAAACATTTGTATTTTATTATTTTCTGTAGATACTGTTCAATAAGAGAGTGATTCAGTTCTTTTACAGTACTGGACTACAAAAGAAGACATTAAGGCCATGTATTAATATAAAATGTTCCCATGAGCTGGAACAAGTTTCCCCATCCTTGAGTTTATATTTCTCCATGGTATTACTAGGTATTTAATCCTTTTTCTTACTCTTTTTCCAGTCTTCTTGGAGGGATTTAATAGGCTTGATTTACTTTTTGAATTCAGCTGGTGGAAGCTGAGCTGTGGGACTTAGTGCTGGAAACATTTTTTTGGATAAATCAACAATGCCAAACACATCTCAGCCTGGATAACAGTCAGTCCCCCGAAGCACATATCTGTCCCTGGTCTTTAATAGAACAGGGCAGGATGCAGAACAGAGTACCCAGGAGAAGTGCTGATGCAGACAGTCTCATAAGTGCACTTTGCCAGGGTTACTCCTTCAGGATCACAGCTATCCATTGGGGGAAATCAGAGAGCCCCTGCAGCATCCCCCATGGTAATTGCAGCTTCCTTGTTTCGTGTATCTAATCAGGTGAATAAAACCCTAGATTTTCTTTGCAGCTTCCTCACCCAAGGAATAGTTACCTACTATTTTGACTGAATCTGCTCATGAGAACCTTGCTTTTGCAGGCAAAACTTGAGCATGTTCATTGGAAAGCTTAGAACTGAATGCATTCCTGTTTGGATGATTATTAAACCTACTCCTTGATAATTTCATTGGATTCATTCCCTATTTGTAATTTTATTAACTGCAGCTGGATCCCTACGGTCATATTATTTTCACGATAAATCATCCTGGCATATTTTTTTCTCTTTGTATGGAATCCATTTCATGCTTCTAGACATTTCATGCCTCAACACCACCCCAATCCATGGTGTTGGACAATTTTATAATCTACACAATTGTCTTCCTTTCCTGGTTATTTATAAATATGTAAAATGCATTGATCTCAGTAGCAATACTGTGGCATCCCACTCTTTGACAAAAATGACCATTTCTTTCTATATTGTATTTCCTGGTTTTAGTACCTTGTTACTTTTTGGCCTTGTCTTCTCTCCTATCTTGTAACACCTTTGGATCCAGACTTCAATGAGGAGCAAGGCTGAAAGTTTTTCTGAAAGTTCAACTACATGATATCAGCTAGCTCATGCTTACCCACGTGTACCAGATGATTTCTTCAGATAAGTCTGGTGGCTATATTAGCTATGACTTCCAGCTACAAAGCAATGTTTATTTCCCAGTACATCATTATTGATCCCAGCAATCATTAATTCTTTTTTTTTTAACCTTTCTGGAAATGCATTTTACTTTCTTGGAGTTAGACTTCCAGGTATGTTGTTTTCAGGATTACCGTTGAAGAACCTTTGAAGATTGGTGCCGTATTTGTCACTTTCCTTTCTTCTAAAATGTAAGTTAAACATGTCTACCTCATCAGCCACACTTCCGAATTGCAGAATAGACATACCCTAAACAGCAATTAATTTAGCAACTGGATGCATGCCAGAATGGCAAAAAAAGGATAAAACTAGTTGCCCTCTGTGAAATGTTAAGAAAGGACTAAGTACTCTTCTGCAGAGAAAGCTGTAACATTTATTCAAGCTCTTAAGCTTCTGGTAAGAACTAGCTCTATTCAGGTACTTCTGCTGAGGTGACTGAGTTTTGCATAGGAAATAATTGACCTAGCTGTCAATAACCTGAGCTACGCGCATTTCACAGCAGCTAATCTAAGTCTGGTGGCAGACAGGTGGGGAAATCAGGCTCCAACCACATCTGGCAGAAATGGCCCAAAATAAGGAGGTTACGGAAGAGATTTATAAGTTGCAGTGAAAATTTTGCTCCTGGATTTACCTCTGTTAGAGTGGTGTTTACTAGGCTAGTGTATTCACACTTTTTGATCTGATAGCAGAACAGAAAAAAAAAAAAAAAAAGCAAAAAAAAAAAAGAATTGTTCTTGCTGTTGTTGACAAGAAAACATGATATAACTCTTCTCCAGGAGTGAAGAAAAACATTTTTTCTGTTGGAACGATTTTCAAAGCATACAATGTGGTATTAATGAGAAGATATATAACTATGAAGAACAGCTTTGGAATTTTATTTTTGGAAATAGAATGCAGGCCTTTAAGCAGTCACTTCTGCTCTCAGGCTCCGATGATATCTGCCATGTTCATACTGTGGCTTGGCAAACAGATTACAGAAGAAGGTTTAGAATAGATTTTTGGGCTTCTTTGTGTTATAACATTATGTCATCCTAGGTTAAAACAATTGGTCCTTCAGCAAACTTTTCCTCAGGATTTGCAGACTGTCTTCTACTGTGGTAATCACTATAATTAAGAATTCTTGTTTTACTAATGATACTTTGTCATGAATGTGTACACTGTACAGTAGAAGTTACACTGATGCTGGGCACTTTGTTTAGGTTCCCATTTAATATCTCAGGAGTTTTCAACCTAATACCACCACACGGGACCAAGAGGGAGATAAAGAACAACACATAGATGCAGTAGGAAAGACACACCTACACTCTGTGTAGGTAGAGACTACTGTTTGATCAGTCCCTGTTGCTGTTTGTTTTAATTTCTCACCAGTCCTTTTCAGAATGACAGAAAGGTACAGGAACTCTTCAATAAGTACAGCTGGATACATCTGCTTGGTGACTTTAGTGACCTATACTCAGCCTTTACTCAGCTGTTCTCAGTATGCTATTGTCACTTGTTTAGGTGAAGTTGACAGTCTTAATCATGCCTTACTGGCTTCGGTTCAAGTAAGTCAATAAAAACATACTACTTACTTGTGGTTAAGATGCAGAAACTGTTCCTAATTTGTTCTTTTGTTGCACTTGTAGTAATTAAAATTGAGCTGGTGAGGCATGTAGAAATTTTGTTGAAAAAAATGATCTTACATTGCAGACTCTCCTTGTTTTCCCTGTTCCATCTATGCTTCAAGGAGTAACAATGTTCTGAATGCCTCGTATGGGACAAGTTGCTTTACTGTGCCAGATAATCCTCTTAGGGCCAAGTAGACTTAGGGTCAGATACACCACACAGGAGACATAAGCTAAGACAAACAAGACAGCAAACTGTTCTTCAAGTTCATTGTCCATAAAAATATAAACATTAAGAAAAAAAATGGTTTATTCAGACACAGACTGCTTTGGGTTAACAATGAAAGCATTAGAATTACTAGAGTTCTGTTTTATATTTTTTTATCAAATAATTATATATTTTTTAATTTAGATGCCTAAGAAAAATTGACATTTTCTGTATTTCTCAGATCTCTTGCCTGGAGACAGTTGTACTTTATTGTTTTAGACCCAGTTCTTGCTGTTCTATCTTTTTTCTTAATTCAAAGAGATCCAAGGTTTTGTTTTGGTCTTGTTTGGTTTTTTCCTTCATTTTATAGTTTTTGATCCTCTCTAGAGAATATAGGGAGGTGAATAATATCAAATTTTGTCTGTGCATCACCCCTGCTCAGCTTGATACCACAGAACAAATTGGGAAAAATAACACTGGTCAAGGAGCTAAAGGCTAAACTTGATCTATAATTAAATGATACTTTCACATGGCTGAGTGAAGAGCAAGCAGCTATCACTACTCTCTGATGTTCTTTTATAAAACTCATCTCCATTTGAAAGCTGACTTTAAAAGTGTTTGTTTTTCCTGCTAGCATTTTCAGCAAAATCTTAGATTATGCTCAAGATATCAAAATTAATTTTTTCTTCTATGAAACTTTTTCATTTGTTGTTGCCAAGTACTATGGCATAAAAGTAAGAATGCACTGAACTTCAAAGAAATGCCATCACAAACAACGCAAGAGTTAATTATCCTTTGCCCCTGCTCCTAGGAGGCAGGAAGAGGAACCGCCCCAAAGGGACCTGCACTCCTCACTTATTCCGGGTGCTGTGGAAGAGACACAGAATGACATTGGCAAAGCTCCTGGGATAGCACATCAGCACAAAATATATTCAAAGCCAAAAAGGAAATCTGAGAAGTATATACATTTAGTCCTATTATTTGTGCTTAAGAAGATAACCTTCATTTCTTGAACAGATTCCTACTGTCTCCTTGCATGCGAAATTAGTTCTGGGATGTACCATTGTCATCCCAAACTTTCATTCTTTCATTTTGGATGCAAATTACAAATCATAGTCCTAGTGCAAACCCCCAGGGATCTCTGACTACAGTTGATCTCAACACTGACCTTGGAGGTGAGGTTCCCACTCTAGAGATTACTCAAGAAGTTATGATCTTTCATGATTTCTTACTTAAGCACAGCTATAGTCTTGTGCCTATACAAGGTCTGACAGACTAGATTACATTAGGCCTAATCTAAAAAAAAAGTGTGTCAGCTCCACCTAGATTAAACATATATTAAATAATGGCTTTTTCTGAGCTAACCAGTTGGCAAACCAAAATATGGGAACACTTAAATGCTGGTGTTCTTGTAGCAGTTCTAACCTCTTATGGATAGAAAAGTATTGCAAAAAATTCAGCTTCACACTAGACTTCTGCACTGAGTGTTTTAATTTGGACATGGGCTTTCATCTGTGTCCTCAGTTCTCCAAAACCATCCCTATCTGCATTATACACACCTGCTCAGTGTCCACCCTGCTCCATATCTACTCTCCATTTGGATCACACTTCTTGCAAAGCATCCAACTCCGAGTGAATGTACAGCAGTGGGAGAAGGATTAGCTCGCATAACCGGTCTTTCTCATTCTGTGTTTATAAATGGCAGAAAAGTGTCTTCTGCCTGCTTATCCACGTGGTACACGTCACCTGTACATTTGTTGACAAATATTGTTCAAGAAGACTTATTCTGAGTGAATATGAATTTTTTCCCATGTAAATGTGGGCAATATTTTTTATCTTGGCCATAAAAGCCTTTACCAGTTACTTACAAAATCATCCTAGGATGTGCTGTTGTGTACCACATAGCTGCAAATCCAATATCTTTTCCATATTAACTTCAGTTATGTTATTAGACACTATTAAAAAAAAAAAATACTGCAGAGAAATGGTAAAACAATTTAGTTTTTAAAAATAATACAGTATTTTTGTGAATTATTTCTTTTCTTTGCAACTATTTCTAAAATATTTTTTGAGACATGGACCCCCGTTCTATGTCAATGGGGATAAAATTAATCGAGAAAAGCTCTGGGCATGAACCAAACATTTTTAATTTTTTTCCCCCTCAATATTAAATTCTTCTGGTGTATTAGAATATTTTAATTCCTGCTTTTCTTTTTTATTTAAAAAGAAATCTATTTACATAAGTGTGTTGACTTCAAGCTCCCTTTCAGGATGTTCTTGGATGCCATCTACACGGCACTGGAAATTACTAAAGAAGATAAGTGTAAGTGTATTCATGATTTCCGGAACCTGGCAACAATATTAACTGGAGGTAGTGACTGTGCTGCTGCTGCAATGCTTATGAAAAAGCACCCTTTGGGTAAAATCATACTGAATGTTTTAGTAATACTGCACGAAACCTGGACCTATCTTTTTTTTCCCAACCCAAATTCTGTCATGTGTTCTTCAACCCAGATGTACAACAGAGGTGTTCATACATATCAAAGTGATGGCCTTTTTGATTCTGTGATGCAGAAAACATGAAAAGATATTTTGGCCTCTGGGATTATTTGTTTTCCTTTCTAAAGAAGAAAAGGGGAGAAGAGTATTATGAAAGCAACTACTTGGAACCTATCAGGACTGAAGCATGAATGCAAAAGGATAAGAGGAAAATAAATAATTACAATGAGGTAGAAATGAAAAGACTTACAGGAATCTTATGTCCGTGTATTGAGACACTATTCCTTTGAAGGTCCAGTGAGAAACCTTTTATAATCATTAATACATAAGTAGCTTTACCTGTAATAAAGTATATCTGATACTGTTGTAAATACTTTGGTGCATTGGCATAGTAATTGTGTTAGTTGTAAGACATTAAAGAATAAACATTCTATGAAGATTAACACCATTTTAAGACAAAGCATTTACAGGAAAAAAAGGTGCAAAGTAGTAGGTACTGAATTTACTCTAGCAGCTAAGACATAGCACTTAATCTAAGGGAGCTCCCATATCTGCAGTGTGAAAATACAGGAAGATCTTAACAGAGTGGAATATAGCCTTTAGAGCAAGGCTATAAAATGCAGTGATTAGAAAAAGAAATAACAGAGCAGAAAACAAGATAACTGAACTTAGAAAAGAAAGAAGAGAAGCATGTCTAAATGCTAAACAGGAACCTATTTCTGGAAGATATCATCAGAAATTATTGCCTCCTATTTTATTTAGAAGAAGCTTAGAAATAGCTAATAAGTGTAAGGTAGGTGTTGTGAAAGCATATGATGTGGATTTAAACCACACTTGTGATCAGAATGATTCAAATAATTATTAGTGGGAGGCAGAAAGAAGTAAGGCAGAAGGAAACACTTGGGTTCTTCTATTTGCTTAAATGATGAAGTGATCCTGATTAAATACTCTCCCTTGAATCCTGATGAGTAATAATTACTTTTTTTCCCCTGGCACTGAAGTGTGTTTTACACTTTCAGCAGCACTCTGTGTTTAAATCTTATTATGGCCTACCAAGATAAACAAGAAGTTTAACATGAGTATTCAGGATGTTCCATTTATTTAAAGCTGGATTTGTTAGTACATCTATCAACAGGTTCAGCATTTTCTTAAACCATAGACAGAGTATGAGCATCTGTTTGACTTTTCCTAATACTTAGAGAACTGCTTGAAGAAAATTATGGTAGGTTTAGGGAGAAATTATCTCAGAATATTTTTAAAGTCATATTTCCAAATATATTATTCTTAAGAGTTGTGAGTTTTGGAAAATGGGGGATAATGAGCATAACAGAACAAATTTTCTTGAACAGACATTTAAGAAGGAGGAATAAGATGTATATTTGCAGGACTTCCTCTGAAAGACAAAAAATCTCTAGCACTTCTGGCATATGCTGCCTCTGCTGCACTTAGTTCAAGCAGGTGACAGAGGGATCACATTTTTGTTTCAAGTTAAATGCTTAAAAGTATCTTGTAACACATGGTTGGCAAGTCTCATTGAACAAAATGCTGGAGACATTTTCAAGAACAGAAGGATAAGTGTGGCTGCCTAATGCTGGATACCAGCCTTCAAGCCTCCTGTCCACACTGCCTGTGTTGAGCTGCAACTAAATGAACCCCTGGGGAAAGCTGAAACATTCCCATTTTGAAGTGTTTGGCGAGGCTGAATGGATATTTATTCTATTTAAAGTGGGTAATGATGTTATAACAAGTCAACAGACAACATTTTAATGTGACTACTGCTCCTAATTAGGTCCTGTAGCTATGCTCTTTTCATCCTACGGACGGAGAAGTGAAGGTGGGACCACTTCTGGGCATGACCATCTCAATCCTGTTGAAGGTTTCATGGTTTGCTTTGTTAAATGCTATCAAGCACTCTAGAGAGAGGAAAACCTGTGCCTTGTTCCAGGGGGCTGGATGACAGTCGGGAAAAGGAAGCAGCCCCTCCACAGCAGGGCTCTGCTGGCTGAGTGTGGTCATCATCCTACACACTCTCAGCTTACCCTATGGCTCCTCCCCTCCTTTTCGGTGCCACTGTCCCTGTTCCCCCCACTCCCAGGAGCTCTGTAGGACAAGAACATTCCTAAAGCAGGTAGTTGGCTAAAAAAACCTTCTGCCAACTATTAAAAAAATGTTTACTTCTAATAGTACCACATTTCTGTAAAGCAGTACTCTGAAACTCATTTAGGTGCCACAGTCTCCATTGATTTTCTTAATACATATATATCTCCTGTGAACTTTTTCACTCATTAGGACCCATTAGCTAGTTTATGGCACGATATCATAATCATTAGAGAGTTACTCATTGCTAATTGAACATTTAAGACTTCTGCAATTCATATGGACTAAATTTGTCTAACATATGAGGACTCTACTGATAATTTTCCTTATTTGTTAATTTATAGTACATGTTGTAATTTAAGCTTCTTTACTGTTAATGTGCAAATATTGTATCATAGTTGTTTGCTTTTGAAACAAGCAAGGTTTTGGGCAATTTGGAGAGATGGGCGAGTGTATTAAATTTTTGCTAGGGGGTTAAAGATGGCTACCACTGGTAATTTTCTCAAAGCCTTTCAAGCTTGAAGTCATCAGCTGCCATATGGTAAAGTCTGCTGATAATTTTAGTTTTATTTTCTGATTTGAACTTAAGAGGGTATACGGTCTGGGACTGTGACTCTTTTTCCCATTTTATTCTTACAAACCATGGCATATAGATGATGTAATAATGCACATAAAATTGTTCTTCTTTGTTAGGAAAGCTGCAGCTTAACATGATCAGATTAAATTCACCACTGAATGTAACTGTGCTCAAAGATTGTTTTAGCTCTTATTAGCAACATTGCACATTTTCTCATAAAAGATGCCAGTATAGATGGACTCTAGCAAGTTTTGATACCTCATTAGGATTGCAGGATATCAGTACAAGGATAAGTGTTAGGTTACCTCATTAGAGTTTTCATAGGTCATGAGGACTGCAGTGCCTGTGTATTTAAAACTGTAGAGTATTATCAGCATAGAAAGAGAAGTCTATTAAACATGATGTGTCACCATGATGTGATCCCATACCAATGCTTGCATCAGTTAAATTCTTATGTTAGAAAAGTAATCCTTGCAGCAGTCTTGCAGAAAGTTACACTAACATTTTTATGTTGTTTATGGTAGTTTTAATTTATGCTTACTATTTTTACACCACACTTTGCCTGGAAATGTATTTTCCAGGCCTAAGTTTTGTTCAAGCAGAACTGGGTTTTCATTTTGATTTTCTATCATCTCTGGTCAATGTGGCTTCATTTGATTTTATCATGTTATTGTTATGTTTTATATAATAGCACAGGAAACAAAAAAACTCTTCTGCCTTTCTACAGAGAAGACTTTCCTGTGGAAGAGGTTGTTGGCACTCTAAAATGGCTAAAGCAATTTACAAGTAAAATTGGCAAAAATTGTTGGGATATGAATTGTATCTCTTCAGTGAATTACACCTATGATCTTCAGTATACCACAGAAATTCAGACATCTGTTCTGTTAAACTTCTGATTGCTTAAAAATTGTCCTTACACACAAAAACCCCTGTGACTAAAGTATGTGGGTATCTTTAGTGCTACAGTTGTCAGCTCTAGTTTGATGTAATAGAGAGTGACTGTGATGTGCTTCAGAGAACCTTAAATGAGGAAGCCAGTCCTGCGTTGAAAAATAGAAATAGCAAGTGTCTCTACTATGATATTCCAGTGGATATAATTGAACCTCATCAGGTAATTCTATCATCTGTGCTAGATGTCATTTCACAAAACTGCATGTGTAAAATATCTAAATCTCTCTTTTTTTTTTTTTTATTTCAGTGTTGGGACTCTTTTCAGGTTATCGTCTCAGAAAAACAGTAAAAGGCTTTTCAAAACTGACTTTAACAGCCAGTTTTCTATCTCCTCAAATTTGGCCATATTTCAGCCTATTAGCAGGGAGGATTTCCTGAACAATGGTGGATTTTTGGAGAACAGGCTTTAGACTGCCTCGAGATTATATTTGCTTTCGTCTTTATGTCATGACTTTTACCTCTGAATTCCATTTTTTTCAGACCGTCTGTATTGGACCTAGATGGGATGGAGTTAATTTTCCCCATAGCAGTCCTCATAGTGCTGTGTTTTGTATTAGTAGCTAGAAAGGTGTTGATAACACACCCCTGTTTTGGCCCATGCCTATTGAATCCTGTTCAACACTATTCAGTACCCTCAAGGGGAAGGGAAGGTCTCTGGATTTGACAGCAAAATGACAAATATTGCAGATAGTCCAGCTCCTGTAACAAGCACAGCACCTACTTCAGCCCCCATGACAAATACTGCTACTGCGCCCAAACCAGAGGATCAATCCATGCCAATATCAGTTGCTCCTGTACAGAAAAAGAAATACACAAAAAAGTCAGCTCACTTGGCAAAGGAGGAAAGTGAACAAGGGCCATCGCGAGAACAGGAGGAAGAGGAAGAACCAGAGATAATCACCCGATCCCTGTCCCTAGGTGAGCTGCAAGACCTGCAGAAAGACTTCAGCCACCATCCGGGCGAGCACATTGTTACCTGGCTTCTCCGATGCTGGGATATCAGGGCCAGTAGCTGGGAATTAGAGGACAGGGAAGCCAGGCAGCTGGGATTGTTGTCTAGGGAAGGTGGCATTGATGAAGCAATTGGGAAAAAGACACAAACCCTCAGCCTCTGGAGGTGACTTCCGTCAGGTGTGAGGGAGATATACCTCCTCAAAGACTATGTGACATGTCTCCCAGCTAAGTGGACCACCATGGAGAAAGGTATCCAGTATTTGAGGGAATTAGCTGTGCTGGAGGTGATTTATAATGATCCAGGTAACTAACAGTTAGCCATGGACCCAGATGAAGTCTAATGCACATGATCCAAGTGGCAGAAGTTTTTACAGAGTGCACCATAATCGTATGCCAACTCAGTGGCAGTTATGTCCTGGAAAGGAGATGAGAGATGAACGGTGGATGAGTTAGCTGGTCAGCTTCGGCAATATGAAGGAAGCCTGTTGGCCTCTGTATGGACCTGCGTCTCAGCTGTGCAAAAACTGTCCTGGGAAGTCCAGCAACTCAAAGAGGATATGTCCAGTTTCCCACCTGTATGGACCAGTATCTCAGCTATCAGGAGCCAGTGTACCTCTACTCAAGAGAAAGGACATAGAGGATACACTCCACGAAGGACCCTGTGGTTTTACTTGCGTGACCACAGAGAGGACATAAGGAGGTGGGATGGAAAACCTACTTTGATCCTAGGGGCACGGGTATGTGAATTGCAGGAAAAAAAAATCACAGAAGGAGATCCTTCCAGGAAATATGCTGCTCCAGTTTCCAGTGGGTAGCTCTCCAGACAGAGTAAGAGGGCTGATCTCATTTCTGATCCTCCTGCAGGGACTTCTGACTCATATTTACAAGAAGTAAGTGGCAAATACCATGATCAGGATTAGAGGTGCCCTGCCTCCAGCTAGGTGGAGGAAAGGGATAACTGCATTTCTTGGACCATGTGGATTCGATGGCCTCGCACATCGGACCCACAAGAGTATAAGGCTCTAGTGGACAGTGGTGCACAATGTACCTTAATGCCATCAAGCCATAGTGGTAGAAAGTCCATCTGTATTTCTGGAATAACAGGAGGATCCCAGCAACCGACTGTATTGGAAGCTGAAGTGAGTCTGACTGGGAATGAGTGGCAAAAGCACCCCATTGCAACCGGCCCAGAGGCTCCTTGCATCCTTGGCATAATTACCTCAAGATGGGGTGTTTCAAGGATCCCAAAGGGTACTAGTGGGATTTTGGTATAGAAGCTTTGGAGAAAGAGGAAATTAAAGAGTTGTCTGCTCTGTCTTTTCTCTCAGAAGACCCTTCTGCTGTGGGATTGCTGAGGGTCAAAGAATAGTGGGTGCCAATCACTACCACAGAAGTGCACCAGCGGCAATATCGCACCAACCAAGACTCTTTGGTTCCCATTCATAAGCTAATTCTCCAACTAGAGAACCAAGGAGTGATCAGTAAGACTCACTCACCATTCAATACTCCCATATGGCCTGTCTGGAAGTCTAATGGAGAGCAGAGACTGACAGTGAACTATCGGGGCCTGAATGAAGTCACGCCGCTGCTGAGTGCTGCTGTGCCAGATATGCTAGAACTTCAATATAAACTGGGGTCCAAGACAGCCAAGTGGTACCCCACAACTGATACCACTAATGCGTTCTTCTCCATTCCTTTGGCAGCTGAGTGCAGGCCACAGTTTGCTTTCACCTGGAGGGGTGTCCAGTACACCTGGAACTGTTTGCCTCAGGGGTGGAAACACAGCCCCACCATTTACCACGGACTGATCCAGACTGTACTGTAATAAGGTAAAGGTCCTGAACACCTGCAGAACACTGACAAGATCATCATATGGGGCAACACAGCAGAAGACATATTTAAGTAAGGAGAGAAAATAATCCAAATCCTTCCGAAAGCTGGTTTTACCATAAAACAAAGCAAAGTCAAGGGACCTGCTCAGACGATCCAGTTTTTAGGAATAAAATGGCAAGATGGGCTTCATCACATCCCAGTGGATGTGATCAACAAAATAACTGCTCTGTCTCCACCAACTAGCAAAGAAGAAACACAAGCTTTCTTAGGTGGTGTGGGTTTTTGGAGGATGCATATTCCAAATTACAGTCAGATTGTGAGCTCTCTCTATCAAGTGACTTGGAAGAAGGACTTTAGATGGGATCCTGAGCAATGGCAGGCCTTTGAGCAACTCAAACGAGAGACAGTCCATGCAGTAGCCCTTGGGCCAGTCCAGGCAGGACAAGATGTTAAAAATATGTTCTATACTGCAGCTGGGGAGAATGGCCCAACTTGGAGTCTCTGGCAGAAAGTACCAGGACAGACTCGAGGTCGACCCCTTGGGTTTTGGAGTCGGGGATACAGAGGGTCTGAGTCCCAATATTATCCGACTGAAAAAGAGATATTGGCAGCATATGAGGGAGTTTGAGCTGGTCTGAGGTGGTTGGCACTGAGACACGGCTCCTCTTAGCACCCTGACTGCCAGTGCTGGGCTGCATGTTCAAAAGGAGGGCCTCCACTACACACCATGCAACTGATGCTATGTAGAGTGAGTGAGTTGCACTTATCACACAAAGGGCTCAAATAGGAAGCCCCAGTCATCCAGGAATTTTGGAAGTGATCACAAACTGGCCAGAGGGCAAAGATTTTGGAACGCTGCTGAAAGAGGAGGTGACACGTGCTGAGGAGGCTCCACAGTATAATGAACTACCAGATGATGAGAAGCGATATGCCCTGTTTACTAATGGGTCT
>NW_010308511.1:23783-53568 GCF_000700745.2 Antrostomus carolinensis
TGACGTGTCACAGAAGCTGCTGAAGGAAAAGGTGAATTGAGCCAGTTTGTAGAGGTAAAACACATCTAACTGACCTTAGATATTGCTGAAGGAGAAAAGTGGCCAATGTTCTATCTCTATACTGACTCATGGGTGGTGGCAAATGCCCTGTGGAGATGGCTACAACAATGGAAACAAAGCAATTGGCAGTGCAGAGGCAAACCCATCTGGGCTGCTGAATTATGGCAAGATAGTGCTGTTCTGCTAGAAAAGCTGGTTGTAAAAGTTTGTCAAGTAGACACTCATGTACCAAAGAGTTGAGCCACTGAAGAGCATGAAAATAACCAACAGATGGACCAGGCTGCCAAGATCAAAGTGTCTCAAGTAGATTTGGACTGGCAATGTAAGCGTGAAAAATTTTTGGCCCTCTGGGCCCATGGTGCCTCAGGCCATCAAGGAAGAGATGCAATATATAGATGGGCTTGTGATCAAGGGGACTTAACCATGGATGTTATTGCACAGGTTATTCATGAATGTGAGACAGGTGCCACAATCAAGCAAGCCAAGCATTTAAAACCTCTCTGGTATGAAGGACGATGTTTAAAACATAAATATGGAGAAGCCTGGCAGATTGATTATATTACTCTCCCACAAACCCGCAGTGGTAAACGCTACATGCTCACAATGATGGAAGCAACCACTGGATGGTTGGAAACATATGCTGTGCCACATGCCACTGACCAGAACACTATTCTAGGTCTTGAAAACAAGTCCTATGGCAACATGGCACTCCAGAGAGAACTGAGTCCAACAACAGGACTCATTTCCAAAACAGCCTCATAAACACCTGGGCTAAATAACATGGCATTGAGTGGGTGTACCACCTTCCCTATCATGCACCAACCTCTGGGAAAGTTGAACGGTGCTGTGGACTGCTGAAAACTACACTAAGAGCAATGGGTGGTGGGACATTCAAACATTGAGATACACATTTAGCAGAGGCAACCTGGCTGGTTAACACTAGGGGATCCACCAATTGAGCTGGTCCCACCTAATCTAAACTTCCACATACTGTAGAAGGGGACAGTCCCTGTAGTTCACATGAAGAACATGTTAGGGAAGATGGTCTGGGTTAGTCCTGCCACAGGCAAAGGCAAACCCATTTGTGGAAAGTTCCGTGAGGACGGGGCTGCTGGGTACCATAGTTCATGAGCCAGTAGGGTGGTGATCCATTTTGTTCCATTTATCTCTTTTTTTACGTTGTATACTCTTTCGTTAGTGCTGTTGTTGTTGTTGTTTGATGTTGTTTCTACCTTACTGTTCTGGTAAACTGCTCGTATCTCAACTGTCTCAAATGAGCCCCGTTCATTTATCTTTTCTCCTCCCCATACCACCGGAGGGTGGGGGGTGGGGTGGGCAGCGACACTTCCTGGTTAAACCGCATCACTGGGGTAACTTACTGCATAAGAAAGGTTCTACTGGGGCATACATACAATTATGGCCTATATTCATTCCTATTTTTAGTTACCCTTGCCATGGCCCCCTCTTAGGGAGTAAATTAGGAGATATTATTAAATTAAAAACATAGCTGTTGCAAATATAGATAATGATGCTGCTAATTTGACTCACTAATGCAAAACTGATCTGTAGGAATCTCCCCAAATACCATATTTTGTGTCTATAGGCACATATGTCTATATACACATGTGTGTCTATGGTCATGTACATAAATGCATGGAAGATGAAATCTGCTAAGTATTATAAATTCATTCAATTATGCCCTATTATAATCCTTAATAATTTTTAGTTTTATTTTAAATAAAGGTAATCTTATGACTCTCCATACTTTTAGAAGATAATTGCATGCATAGAAGTTATAGTTTAATAACAACATTCCATTTCTACAAAATGCAGATATCAGAATCTATATGCATTATCTTTGTCTCATTTGAAATGTACAATGTTCAGCTCAGTGTAAGATTGGTAAAATTTCAGGTTAATCTCAAGAAATTAATATTGGAGCACATTTCTTTCAAGTTCTATTGACTATCTTTTCACAAATAGAAATTTTTTCACAACCATTATGATTCTTGGTTATAAAAAATAGATTTGATCAAAATCTTCAGTACTTGTCTTGGTGAATTAAAAATCTTGAATCTTGATTAAACACTCTAACTTTAGCCACACAGTTTTTAAACTCAGGGAAATGTTATTGACTTTAGTATTGAAAAATAAGTCTTAACACCAAGTCTATTATCTAAACACAAACTAATCTCTGCTGTGATTGTTCAGTCCTTTTAAGTGTATGGCTACACTAGACAGGTTTAGGAATAAATATCTAAATTAGTTAGGTTTAAGCATCAGGAAGTAATATACCAAAGAACAAGGAAGGTAGTGCCATTAGCAAAGTGTTTTTGCTGTATTGTTTGCATTCTGAACAAACAAGGTTGTGCACTGCTATAAGAAATGAAGTAATGTAAAAATAAGTTTAAATTGAGAGACAACTTTGTTTGAAAATGATGGAAGGTATTTGATCCTTTACAAATTCTGATTGAAAATTAAACTAAGAAATTATTTCATTCTTGCCCTCTGGTGAGACAGTGATCATTACAAAGCAGGTTTATTTTAAAATCCTGTCAGCTAACATTTGTTTACTCAACATGTGCACTAACACTCTCCAGTGGAGGTTTCAGCCAAGTGGAAACAAATTGTTAAGATCTTACTCTGTTTCAATTTGGTATTTGCAGCTTGCCTAGTGGAATTTCACTGTTTCAGTACCGTGGTGGTTTTTTAGAGGTAACTTGGCAGTTATTTTTGTTTCAAAATATATTATATATTTGACATTTAAATATTCTTACATGATCAAGTGAAAAAATCTATCAGCATCTCATAGCTCCTAATGAAGTGACTCTTCTATACAAAATTACTATGTAGGTTTAATATTAAGCATATTTTCAAAATTAATTGCATTTATTTATCCTTTGCCTATTTGCGTCATAGGAAAATGTACCGCTGTTTCACCGTAAATCTCACATCTGAACCAACAAAATCTTTATACTGTGTTATAGTCTAAGCTGTCCATTGTAGCCTATTACTGTCACATGCACTAGATTCATTTCTTTAATCCACTCCTTTCTCCTTAAAACTGTCACAAAAGACAGCAGGATTTGATTCTTATGCATGTGGGAAACAGTTTCCAAAATGAAGACTGCTGCCTCCCAGGTCCCATGGTAGCCAACCTCCCACTGTTTCAGAGGATGGGCTTGGTGAAGTCCCCATGAGTCCCAGCACCAGACCTCAGGAGGTATCCCCTGGTCAGGAACCCCCAATGCACATGTGTGTGCCTGCATTCTGGTGCAGATAATGCTTTGGAATTCTCTTCAGTTGTAGTGTGCTGTTTTGGTTGTTTGATCTTGGGGTCTGGTTTTTTGCTGAGAGATCTGATGCACAATCATATCTTTCACTTCTAACACTGGGTGTTTCTAACTTAATACGTCTGTGCACCTACTCCTTACTTCATCTTGCTGGATCATCTTTACATCTGGATCTATTAGATAGTCCTAAACTATGTTACTGCGACTTCTTCAAAATCTGAAAGCAGGTTTTTCTTTAAAGATACATCTTCATAAGTATGCATCTTCTTAGCCTCTCCTTTGCAAATTGTGTAAGATTTTGAATGAACACTAATAAGCCTTTAACTGGGTCCCAAATACTAAAGTTAGAAATCCTAACATTCAAATTCTATTGCTTTCCAACTTTCTGCCTTATATCTTGACAGAATTCATAATGATCTTTCTAATTTTTTAGTAATCTAAAACCTTTTTATAGACTAATGGTGTTTGGTATAGAAAATTACTTTTTTTTTTTTTTTTTTTTTAAAGTAGGATAGTGTGTTGGGTTTGTGCGTGTGTGGGAAGGAGGAGCATTTTTTTTGGTAGTGGGGGGAGGACCACCTTGTGAGAGTGAAAAGCTCCCCTGGCTCCAAGGCACAGACCCCCAACGCAGGCTGGGCCAATGAGCATTAGAGAAATGCCTCTGCAAAACCATATTGTTGAGGGGAAGGACTGTTCTGAAAAGAAGGTGTGGTACCTGGAGGAGAGACTGTTGACCTGAAAAAAAGACAAAGATATTTTAAAGAAAATACTCAAGACATAAAATAGAAAGCAATAAATACTACTGAAGAATAGTTTTGATTTCAAAAGAGTGATTATGGAAAGTACAAATACAATTTTAAGAATCAAATTAATTCAGTCAGGAAAATTAAATCATCTGTGCAAATAGTATGTCCAAAAGAAAATAATAAAAATATCTTTGATTTTCTATATCAAACACATAGCATATTTTATGAATAATTTACAAGATAGTAATTACTTACAGAAATTACTCTAAAAATAACTTAGGAGAACAGATACTAAATTTTTTTATAAACCATTTTTGTAATGTTTTCAGCTAAAAAGAGACAAAACTTACTAGTTTTTGTCAAAAAATGTTTTTTCAATAAATGCAAAGCAATGTTATCTGTCATCTTTTTAATTAAAATATTAAGATGAGTTCTGGTACAAGATCCTAAGTCATCCCTACCTCATCTTAAAGGATCCATAGACTTATGAACTTTAAAGGTCTTTTTAATGAAACTAGCTGAATTCCAAATTTAAAACCACACAAAGATCTATGTTTCCTTTTATTTTGGTTCAGACTATAATCCCATTCATCTTTTAGCAAATATCAAATGCTCTGTGTTGCATCATGCCCTTGAAACTGCATCATTTAGAAATAAGAGAAAAATCCAGTGTCTCATGTCAAGAAGGCTACCCAACACTTTTGAAGTAAAGGGAAATTTTTTGTACAGCAAGTATATTTCTGAAAACTGCCTATGCCTGTGATAGTATGTGAATATGTTGATACAGTTTAGCTTTGTCATACTTTGTGCTTGATTCGAACAATACTCATTTTAAACATTACATTACATTGTTATATAAAAACCAAAAGCTCACTTATTATAATTACCCACATTACGTTCATGAAAAATACAACAGATGTATATAGTATCTTTTGTCTCTTTGGTTTTCAATGAAAAAAGAGAAAAGCTATAAATGCTTCAAACACATAAACATAAATAATTTATTTAAGCATACCCTTTCTCCTGAGCTGCAACATTTAACCTTAATGATTTGTCCCTGCTCATGGCAAGGGGGTTGAAACTAGATGATCTTTAAGGTCTCTTCCAACACTAACCATTCTATGATTCTATGAAATTTCTGTCAGGACTACAGATTATACGCAAGTTTCTTTTTTTGTTGTTGTTTGGTTTGTTGGGGGGTTTCTTGAGGAGGGGTTTTAATTATTTCTTTTTTTCCAGAGGGGTATTATTCCTGTTACTAGTAAGTACTAGAAATAGAAATAAAATCCACATAAAGTGGCTCAGTTTCATTTAAATTGTCACACAATTGACTTTATTATTCCAGCTGACTTGGAGTGGTTCTCTTTCTTAATGAGACCCACACAACTCATCCCTTTATACAGGATCTAACCTAATCATCCCTCTAACCTAATAAATCAAACATTTGCACATTACCTCTTCATGTTTTTCCAAAGAGATATTTTTCTTATGGCCATAAACTCTAGGGTGGAACAGGTGTCACATCTGGATACATTAAAAAGCAAAAGTGAATGGGAAGGCCTGTCTGTAATTCCACTCAGCAGGGAAGGATAGTTGATAATGTCCTAAATGAAGAGAGAATATGAGGTACTTCTTTCATTCATGCTTGAGTACAGTTCACATTGATGTTATCATGTTACCTTGTTATTAAAATGCTTCCACCAATAATTTTCAGCAAACTTCATTCATCTGTTTGTAAACACTGGAAAAATAGCATGGTTGATAGTGTTGGTGGAGAGACAGTGTCACAAACCTAGCTTAAAAATTGTGAGAATCTTAGCCCAATATTTTATCAAAGAACAGGAAAAGCAGAGTGGTGTTATTATTTCTTCCAGGCAGTAGGGTAAGACAGAAGTTACATCAATTCCTAAATTCTTGAACCTCAACAACTTTCTCAGTGCATGAGGTCAAACTGTTTTCTCTGATTAGAGCGTGCTTCTGAAGAAAAACATTTCCAGTCTGAGACCTCTGATTTAATACACAAAAATTTTGATTGCTGCATCTTCTCAACTTGTATCTGCAGCCTACCACTTAGGTTTTGTTTTCTTGTACAAATAAAGGAGTGCAAATGCTTCAGGGATACTTTCTGCCTTTCAAAAAGTCAGAAAACCCACAAAATCTTTATTTCAGTTGTACAAGTTGGAGTCACGCATCTAAAGGAAAATACAGCAGAAGCTGCATTAAGACTGCTGATGCTGGCAGAGGAGAAAAGCATCAAGCAAGGAGACAGCATGTGTAGCTTGGGATGAGGCTGAGCACCCTGATAAGGGGTCAGAAAGTTCAAGTGTGAAATGAAGGAAGGCCATGGTGGGTCAACATTTCTTCAGAGAACTCTGTGTGAGGAAGAGATTTACAATGGAGTCTTGAAGGGTCATTTGGCTTGAATTGGCTTGGCCAGCCAGTAGGAAATCACACTACTTTCTGTGGTTATCTCTGCCATACATTACACAGCTTCTCTTGGTGCACAATATACTGAGGAAAGCAACATCTCTCCCGCTTCCCTGTGACCTAACCCACCCTCTTCACTATTTGCTTGGTTAGTAAGAATGCATGGCTGACACTCTGCTGGAAGAGGAGAACAGTGTGATAGAGAGAGGTAAGCTGCAAACTGTTTGTTGTGGGTAGGTTTACTGGTTTTTAGAGCATTTTTACACAATACATGTAGGCAACAACCTGTAGCTCTGTGTGCTTAGAAACAACAACTGTGAAGGTTTTTACTGTGAAAATAATGTCAATATTTAAACACAAAAGGCAACATCTGTTCTTGTAAACCCAGAGTGTCCTTTCTTTGGAGTTTCTTTGGCTTGTCACAGCTGAGTCCTGCTGCCATAAAGTGCCTGACAGCTTTACCAACACCACTGAAGCAGGATTGTATCCTAAGAAATGGTTATCTTCAATTGCCTTCAAATAACTACCTCCTGTATAAAAAGGCTTCTAATAATAAAATAATTTAATAAAAAAAAAAAATTACAAGAACAAAATGAAAAAATACTTTCTATGTACAACACAAGGGGAAATACTGTTAATAATTTGTACATGAAGCTTCACAAGATGTTTCAATACAGGACAGGTTACATTAAATAGGTATAACATCCATTATGATAATGAGGTAATACTATGTTAGAATGGATAGTAAAGACCTATAGTAAACCTCCAAAAATATCCATCATGACCTAAATGTTTCCAGAAGCCTGGACATCATCTATAAAGACATAATTTTTCTAAAGTAGATGTATTGTTTACATTTCATGAAGGAGATTGATAGAGCAATATAGACTATACTATTTCAGTTGCCCAAAATCAAAGGTGCAAACTTTGGAACTGCTCACAAAAGCAGATAAAAGTATAATTCAGGAGAACACAGAGGAATTGTGTTTCCTCTTTAAAGACTTCCTTGTTTAATCATGCAGAAACTGTTGATTATATTTCAAAGGTGGCCTTTTTTTAAATACATACCCATTACTTCATCCGTCTAGAACTGTCTGAACTTCAATCAGATTTGGAAAATACAGTAGATAAAAGCAATTTGTGGGAAATAAGTAATGTCACAAAATGGCAGAAACCTTTCCCCAAAAGAAGGGTCTTTTAATAGAAAGAGTAACTTTTGCCCTGCTTACTGATAATCAGGAAGTTGAGACATAAACATACGTATCTTAATAAATTATTTCAAAGAGAGTTTTAAAATAATGATTTTCAAATTATGCATAAGAATCTGTTTTGCTTTTTAATTTTAATGTGGGTTGTTAGTGTTTGCTAATTTAGATTTTTCTGTCCTGAATAAGGTCACATCTGCAAAAAGTTGACATGCACCTTCCCTGCTCTCTCTGATGACATTCACAGAAAGACATGAAGAACCTTGAGGAAGCATGGGCATCTTGTGCACTGTTTATCACTTGTGATTAGGGAAAGCTTCAGGAGTATATCACAATGAGCCAAGAGCCTGAAGGCATGGAGGACATCCTTGAGCAGCTGCGTACCCAGGTCCCTGTTTTAAGTCAGGCAAAACAGCAGCTGGAAAACTCTGTCCCAGGTGACAGCCTTCTCTGAGCCCCTTGGAGAGGAGAGAGGTGTAAGCAGCCTCAGAGTTCCTCTCTGCAAGATCAGATAGTTGTGCTTGAACCTGGCTCTAAAGGTAGGTGGGGATGCCACAGCTAAGGTCACAAATGGAAACAAGTGTAAGGGCATAGTGTGCTCTTCTAGCAGAAAAGTGTGTGTTTCTAGCCCTCATCAAGGAGTTGGTAGAAAAAGAATGTGAAGATCTCAGTAAATACTTAGGCAATAGAGTTGCTGAGAGTCTTTGTTTTCATTGCTCACTAGTAAAGTTAAAATTAAAAGGGTTTCTGTTAATTAAAGAATGAGGTGAGAACACTGAAAGGACTACAGTATTTAAGTTAAAAACAATTGAATTTATTTTGGATTGGGAAGGAATTTCTTTAAAAGTGCAGTAATGTGGGGATGAAGACTTCATCTTTCAACACCACATTAGAATAATTAATTTCATGAGGTTATGGTAAGGGAGAATATCTATAAACTATGCTATCCTAGCTTGATTGGTTTTTATGTTACTAAAGGTCCATTTTCAGGGCTATTTGTACCAGGAGACTGTTTCTTCAACATTATGTCAGGCTACCTGTTTGGGTTGTGGGGCTGGAGGAGGGGACAAAACACATGGCATGTGTTATTAAGGAAAAAGAGAGGTGGTGTTCTCCAGGCATTTTCTACCTGTTTGACAACACTGCATTGGACAACTCCAGGCATTTTCTACCTGTTTGACAACACTCCCTAAATTTCTTACTCTCTATCCTATGGATGTTCGGGCAGAGGCAGAGGCTGTGTGAGAAGACTAACACTGACATTCTGCTGGGTCCACACTGACTCGATTTGTCCATGCTGGTAGTTCTCCTGTTTATTTGACGTGGTTGACTGATGATGTCATGGTCATGGCTTGTTTGTCCAGCCAGTCTCTTCATTTTGTTAGATTCGTTTTCAAGTGCCATCTACCTCTGTGAAGGTAGCTTTAGATCTGCTTTTAGTGAAGCAAGTAGGGAGGGGAACTGACAGGTAAAATTGCTGTGTTATTGAAAAAAACAGACGTGTGCATGCTCTGCGAGAGGCATTATTTCAGATGCCTTTTCACTGATAGGTTTAAAATGCAACATTTGTCTTTTGCTTTGTCAGCGTGGCTCAGCTCATTTTCAATACTGTTAAAAAAAAAAGGAAAAGGTTGCAGTCTTGCCTTCCAGTACTGTTAACAGGTCACTTGCTAAATTACTAAAGCAGATACAAATGAGTAGAAATCATTTATATCTGTCCAACAAATCTACCAGCTCTAATCAAACTACTTGAGGGGAAATGTAAAGGATGAAAATGTCCCATAATTCACCTACGCTAGGAAGGGAGGCATCTTTCTTTGTAGTAACTCTTGAGTGTAAATTGAGGAGTCCAAGATGCCTTCTGGCACCACAAAGCTCCTGAGGTGTATGTTTCATCTCAGCAAAACATGAGAATAACATCACATCTCTTGTTTGCCCCACAAACCCAAAATCACTAGGAGAGCTTTTGCACCGCAAAGTAATCTGTTGATAGTCTGCCTGAGCCTCTGGCCAAATGGCTAGGTGCAAGGCCAAACTCTAAATGGATATTTGTGTAAGTCTTGCTCTGGTCCACCAGGTCTTGAAATAGTTCTGGGCAGCGTACACTTTGGGCATGTACCTTTGATTCCCTGCCTTGGACATTTCAGGTTGTTTAACACTCTCTTGGAAATCCTTTAAAAAGCAGTAGATTTCCAACCTTCAGTCTGTTCCAGACAAAGTTTTTGATTTTTATTCTTTTTTTTCAACATTTCTTGTCCCCAAGGTTGCAGGCAATTTGCTTTCTGAGTAAAAAGATCTGTTATTTCCTAAATGAGAACCTACCCCTCTGCATTATATGGGAGCAATGTAGGATGTAAGAAGTGGTGACCCTTTATAATAGATTTTCTTCCATTTGCTTCACTGAAACTTCAAGGACTGCATTTTGATTCTTCCTTCGTGTTTTTACCTCAGAGACTGGCATGTTAAGGTTATGAAACTAGGAAAGCTCTAGTCAGATCAAAAGAGGTGACAAATAAGTACATTAAATGCATAAAATCCTCCCCTTCAACATATATACCTTTTATGTGAGCACAGCATCAGTGATTATAGCAAGAAATCAATGTAATTTACACAGCTTATACAAGCTCCCTCTACCCTGTTTCTACCTCTTCCCTCCTAGTATAAAATAAAATAAATAAAATTAAATAATTCTTTATACATTTCTCAACAAATGCAATTCTGATATCTTTCTTATCAAATCAGACTGACACTTTTCCCTTTCAAGTCTCACATGCCATTAAATTGATGTGTAAAGATTTTTAAAAGCCTCATAAACCAATTTAATTTATATATTTCTTAATGATATCAGGTAAAAAGGCTTTTGAAATTGAGATACTCTTATCACATGTACCTTTAAGGGATGCAATATGTCTTACTTTAGTTTGTCATAGTGACTGCTTCATTCATTAGTTGTTATGTCTGGTATTAGAAATGCATAGCCACTGTAACCATGAAAATTCAACATTCATCCTCCTGCCCGAGGACGTGTTTATTTTGAAATAAGAACTACATTGTGCTTCATTCATGCAATATTTACATGGAACTAATTATGGATGTTGCAAAATTTGCAACCTCCATAACAACACTATTACACCTGCAATTTGACCATTTCTTGGTTTACTTCTACGAATGTCTGCTTCTTCATTGAAGAAGTTACACTTAATAGTCCCTAAAGAAATCCATTGTTAATGAGTATAATAAATCAACTAAAAAAATCCATAGATGTGGGTTTTTATGGGAAAGCAGTGGAAGTTATGAAACGTAACCATCAATTACCTTTGCCACTCCTTTCTGCTCAGGAGATTATATGAGAAATAGAGACAGCTTTGGACTGCATTTGAAAGCCTTTGAGCTTGTGTGCTACTTGGCAGGACACTGGAAATGGCAGAAGTAATTATTTCCAGCACATGCAACAGAGCCACATCTTGTTATTGTAGCTTTGACTTAAGAATGAGTAAGGGTAATACAGTGGCAGATCTTGAGTGAAGAATTAGGGATACACCCGCTTGGGCTTGGTGGTACTACTTCTGCTGGTGTAAGTGAAAGCATCAGCATCCACCCACAAAATGAAACTAGCTCTGTCTGCAGAGCTACTCCCAGAAACAAATATGATGTTGAGACCAGTTTCTAAATCCTGGCATAATACAACAACTATAACTATTGAGGAATGTCATTTTGTTTAAATGATGGCTCCCAAATCTCCCCAGGGGCATTTACTCATGCAAGTGCCTTGTAACAAATGTATCTAGAAGCCACAAAGCTTTGATAGCCTAAATAATTACAGTTGCCTCAACAAACTGAAAACAATTCTTTTGCCAGCATCACAACAGGAAATGCTCTAAAATACTAGAATTTGTATACCATTAGGGAGTACAGGGATTGGAAATCTCCCATACTTTGCCTTAGGATCTTTCACAGTATTTACCAGAGTGATTTTTCACTGTACAGTCTTCCACATGTAGCTAGGTTATATTCGGAGATTTGACCCAAGGGAGTAAAAGCACACAACAGTCATTAAATATCTATTGTCCCATAAATGGGAATATAATACATACCATCTTCTCTTCAATCACAGTGACAAAATGTATAGTCCCTTGTTGATAATCAATATTACCATGATGACAACATTTATGAAGTATTATTTTCTTCACCTCTGTTTTTTTTTTGATGACATGGCAGAAATAGTTTGATTAGTTTTTGATTAACTGCTTGTTTGTTTCTTCTTGTGTTCATAAGTGAGTGGGTGTGTTAGGAATTCACTGAGATAAAGCTAACACAGAAAAATTAATTTTGCTTTTAATACTCTAGTTTATTAGTTATCTTTAACTCTTTCAAGGGTAAGCACCACAGTAAAGCGCTAGTCTGTGTGAAATTTCTGCCTATAGCACTGACATTCTGCTTAACTGAAATTTTCATCTAGTAAAGTATAAAGTGGGGAGGAGAAAGGAGCAAGACCAAAAGTCATAAGAGAGGTGCTTTCCATCTGTAGAGAAGCTGATCACTTGCTGTCCCTTGAGAAAGTCATGGGATAAACACAAGTAGGGTAGAATATTCACTAAAACCTCTTAGAAGGTGCTATCAGACTTGGAGTAAAGTTTCATGGTAAATAGACCCCTGTCACTATGCACTATCGGACTTAGATGTAAATTGTGCTGTAAAAAAACAAGATTTTCTTCTTCAACAGTGCTTCATTTGGGTCCATGCCTTTCAACCAAGCAATATTTTCATCTCCTCTGTTTTACTTAAACTGAACAAGTCTGGTGTCACTTTTGTGGAACAAGAGGTTATGATCTTGATCACATCATTGGAAGCATAACTGAAAAAAACACCTTAAAATGCTCATCCTATTCTGTTTCTCACCCAAGGAATATTTTAGGCACACAAAAGAGTATTCAGATTTTCTGAATTAAATTAGTTTGTCTAATCAGAAAAACAATAATTGTCTACACAACTTGTTCGTCACAGTCTTGTTCTAGGATTTGAAGATTTGTTTAGGCTCTTTCTACATTGTTGTAGCTAATCCAGCAGCTTATGTTTCTGGGTTTAGAGAGAATACTGCGAGTTCTCTTTGCTCTGGTTATACCTGAGGTTTCTGGGATTACCAATGCAACAGAACCATTAGACCGTATTTTGAGAACACCTTTTTTTTCTTTCCAGATACAATCTTATTTTTACCTAAACCAGCAAATACTGTGTTTTCACTTAGTCCTGAGAAAGAATGCTAAGCATGGGGTTGGGTGCCACTGACTGATCTGTTGAAAGAGGTGTGTGATAGTTTCACTGAGCTAGCTCTTCACTAGCAACCAACACAGCCGTTACCCACTTCCCCCTCACCCCCAGGGGATGGGGGAGAGGATTGGGGTGCAAGGATAAAAAGGCTTGTAGGTTGAGACAAGAACAGTTTAATAATAGAGAGAAAACTTAAAATAATACTATTAATAATATTAAAATAGTAAAGATAATAATAACAGTAACAAAATATGCAAATGATTGACACCCAATGTTATAGCTCAGCCCCCTCCTGACCAAGCCCGGCCTGTTCCCAGATAACGATCCCGGAGGAGCGACAATCCCGAATCAAAACCGCAATCCCGGAAGAGCAAGAGCCCGAGCGAAAGCCAGAGAGAGCTGAAAGAGGAAGAAACCCTCACTAATGTACTGGACATGATGTGATATGATATGGAGTAGCCCATTGGCATATCTAACTGTCAACTAAGTTTATTAATTTAAATTTTCTTCTCCCCCCTTAAACCTTGTGCTTGTGGACTAACAGAACACAAAGTCCTTCACTTCCAGTGACCAAAATGTAAACACTGCTAAATTCTCAGTGTCTCTCATAGAGAGTCCCAGGCTGGAAACCAAAACTCCACTCTTCTAATTACTAAAAAGAAAAAACATCTCTATTTCTGCTAAAAACCAGGACAAGGTGACACTGAGATACATAATTTTTTCACAATAGGGCAATGGAAGTCTTCTTTCATTTGATTCCTCTCTTCTCACAAGATGATTTGCATTTTGACATTTTCATGTGCTTGTGAAAATGAAACATTTGAAGTCATAGGAACTATTATTTCTGATAGTCTCACAATGTATGCTATGTAGTTGTTTTTTTAAATAAATATCACAAATAGCATATTAGTAATAAAGCTGTCTCAGCTGGCATTTAGAGTCTTTTGCCGCCCACTCTTTTTGGATAGGCTGGGGTTTGGGCCACTACAATGGGACACATTGGTGATTTTGAAAGTCATGAGAAGAATCTGAAACTGGATTCGGTTTCTAAGAGGAAGCTTGCCTGTAGACAGAGGAACTCAGATATTCACAGCACTGGGATGCTAAGCAGACAGGCTGGTATGCCTTTATGCACCTGAAATTTTTCCAAAGCATATGGCTTTATTCACCGGTATAATGAGCTACAATAACCAGACATGAAGTTTATGAATTGTGGATCTCAATGAGCAGTTGCTGTAGTCACAACTGGATGTGAAATGGTGAGAGACAGCCATCTGACCAGTCATAGGTGAACAAGAATGGATTTGTTGTTAAGAGTTCAGTAGGACCTCACTACCTGAACAGAATTAGCAGTCTGATACCAGGTGATCTTGATAGCTGTGGAAGTTACAGATCAGCGGACTGCTACCCACTTGCTTTTTCCCTCCAACATTTATAGTTGGTCAGCTACATCTCACAGCTGGTTTTCTATAGATAGGCATGTTACTGATCATACTTGTTGGAGAGAGACACAGAAAATGATGTTATTGTCAGAGATTTGCTTCACCTTTTTGTTCTCTAGTTGTGACATTATTAAAAGCACTCCTAAAGTCTCTCTGAATTTAGGGCACTACTTAAACACAGCCTTTGACTGAAAAGGGAATCAGAAAAGAAAAACACTTGCAAAAAATCCAGATCCAGTGAAGGATTTTGCTCTAGGGAAGTCTCAAGCTGTTGTTTGTTCTGTGTGTCTCTCTAGCTGATTACAGGCATTCACTCAACTGCTTCTCTGAATTTGTCAGGTTCCCACTTCACTCCCTCAGCTGGTTTTGATCAGGCTCCTATAAAAAGGAAGTTTCAATTAGCAGTGATCCAAACATATTCTGGAGGTATATTTTTATGGCTGCTCAACGAATAGCACTCTTTGTTCATAAGGGTGTGTGTGACTAAAACGCAATGCAGCCAGAACTGTGAGTCACCACCACAAGTACTGTACTTTGTTGCAGAGGTCAGATTCTGACAAAACCAGAGGAATTAGCTAGCCAGATTGAATTAGCAGTTGAAACACATTAGTTTATGCTACATAAATGTTATTGTGGCCCTGTAGGCAAGTACTTAGGACGTATGCTTTATGAACTATTTGCATCAAGAGGGCTTTCCAGCCGTAAATCAGCTCTGAAGTGCACCTTTGTAAAGCGTTCACACCTCTGCACCGTGCTCCCCCAGTCCATGCTGACTCCATCTCTTGGCACAGCAATGGCTCACAATTCTGCATGCTCTTTATGGGATTTCCTGCAAAAGGAGTGGATCAGAGCATAGCTGAGATTGGGTCTAGTCGAGAAGTCAAGCCCTGGCCGCCCGTGATGCTTGTGGGAAGCCTCGGGTCTGTGGCTCCCCGCATCTGGCAGCAGGCAGGGCTGCTCCAGTCAGTGCAGCTGTGTGGTAAATGTAAACCTTGATATCTCAAACACACATACAACCCAGCCCTTGACAAGGCTGTTTCTCTTCTGGGGAAGAAGAGGAATTAGACACATTTTTGGACAGATTATTTCAGAGTGAAAAAAAGCAGAAGTGTTTTCTGGCTCCAAATTGTGGCATCTGAGGACACATGCCAAGAAAGAATTATGCATAAACGATAGTGTTTAAACTTGTTTTTATGTGTTTGGATGTGTCTCTGCCAAAAATCCGACAGGGCCTCATTGTTGGAGCTTTTTCATCATGAAGCCACTGACTGCACCCAGCAAACATTTCATACATAATGAAATAATTGGGGGCCTTTGGTGTTGTCTGCTGATGTCAACAGCTGCACATAACACATTCTAGTTTCCAACAAGCCAGGTACATGCTACAGCAGTGTGAGAAGGGAGGCAATGCCTGTCTCCAGAGAGGAATGATCTCTTTAAACAAGAATATTTTATTTGAAGCTCCAGTTCCACTTGGTTTGTTTGATTTGGGTTGTGCCTGCCTGTGCACAAAGGGTTATTTGTTTTACTATTGTTCATTTTTGTTCAGCTCAGCTAGCACTTCCACGCCCTTGCACCCCTGCCATTGCAATGCTGAATCATGCTGCACATACATCTTCTCCCACAGAGTGCCACAACACATGCCTTCTCTTGTTTTTTAATGTAGTACAGTCAGTATCCTTATTGGGTATCTCCATTGCTGGGGTTCTCAAGGACACAACAAAGCTGTTTCAGACCCTAGACTGAAACTGATTTTTACCCACATTCCCTGATCTCTGGGCTTGTTGATTTAGGAATCTTGGATAAGATTCATCTGATGTAAACGACATTTTTCTTTATGCTGAATATTTCAACAGGATCACAAAAATAATGTTTTTATAGCATTAAATATTCATAAAATCATGCTAAAATAGTTAAGGGGATGTGAAATATATGAGGTTTTAAATGCATAAATATTTAATATTTTAAAAGCTTTTCATAGGACTTTTTTTTTGTTTTCACAAACTTTGTGCTGTTACCATACATTAGTTTTTGATTGGGGAAACTATTGTTCTTTTAAATTTTTGCTATTGTAAATGAAAATGTTTAGTCTACTTAACAACAATTTGGTTTTGCTTAGTTTATTAAAAGAAAAAAAAAATTGGTCTGATAACTGCCAGTCCTGCTTGTGTGAGTAATCTTCATTTTTCCTGCTTCTGAAACACTCCTGTGTTGACTTTTTTTACTGCAGGACACAGTTTACCATTACAAGGACTGCAAGATGGCTATCAAAATTCCCAGAGTGTAATTATTCTTCATAAATAGCTTTTTCTAGAAAGCAAAAAAATGACTGTCTGAAGTAAGGTTTATTTTCAACAATAATGAACCCATATGTTTCCCATTAAACGTGTCTTCAGAAAACTCATGATAGAAAGAAAAATCATTAGCAGTGACAAAAGAAATTCTTGTGTAACTTATATGAGTTTTTCTTTTGTTTTGGATTTAGATGTATCTCCATTCTCTTTGTGAAATCAGAACCACAGCACATAGCATTAGGTGGCAGTGGAAACATGTTTCCTAAGCAACTGTTTGATCAATAGAAGTGGTATACTAGGTATTTACTACATTTCATTAATTGGATTAAGGAAGTAGGGATATTTATGGCAATTATTTGTAGCACTGTGTAGAAAGATAGCCAGACAAACAAGCTTCTATAATCCACTTACGCCTGAGAGATGCTAAAGGGTTGAACAAGCCTATTAAACAAACTATATGCCTGTCTGTTTGGAAGAGCTGTTAAATCATGAATCTCTGCACAGCACCTGAGGCAGTCAGTTAATAAAGATCTTTTGTAGCAGATTTCTGTTTTATTAAGGATGGACATAAAGCAGAATAATTTAAAATGTGTCAATAAAGACAAAAATGCTTAATGCAAGAAATATCATCTTAACTTTCAGTCAAGCATACACAGTAATAACAGGTGGGATGTTACCCATGGGATCAGAAATTTTTTTTTTTTATAGATAATGTGTGTGTGGGGGTTATAAAAAATATCCCACAGTGGTCTATTATTGTTGCATCTGTCTGGAAACCCAATTTGAGCTTTAAAAATGGGAATTAACCTATTTTCCATCAGCTTTTCCTAGGAGAGAGTTTAAAAACTTGGTTGCCCTTTCAGGTGGATGAATCTATAAAGTGGAGACATTTTCACATATTGTTATTGGAAAAGAATGCATTATTCTTTTCTTCTGGGAACACAGGCTTCTGGAGGTGCTCTGTGCACCAAAACATGCTAACCAGAGAAGGTGGTGGCAGTGTTTTAGCACAGCAGCTCCATGGAGGAACACTGACTTGCTATATGTTGCAGCTCATTGCCCATGCTGCAGTGCAGTCAGCCACATATGCAGTGTAGAACTGTGTGCTACTGCTTGAAGAGCAGACACAGTGTTCATCACCACATTTTTCTGAGGACATGTTCCCATGGATTTGCAAATAATGGGTGTTAATTTGGCAAAAACTGTCCTCTTTCAGCTGTGTTGTATCCATGGAAGGGCTCTCAATGAAGCACGCTATGCATCACTCCTGCTTGGGACTGGCAGCTGTGCACCAGCAAGAGCATGCAATGTGGATGAGGCCTGGAGAGTGCCTTCCGAACAGTAAAGGGAGACAGAGAGGAGAAACACAAATATATTTATATATATTACTCAACAGATAAGTTTTACTGATTATCTTCAGGGGATGAGATCAGGTAGTCTGACTTTAAGTTCCACTTTTCAGAATCAGTGTTTTCTGTTTCCTGGGTATGGCTTGGACATGTCTTCCGTAGCATTTGCTCTGTGTTCTTCCTGTTTCCTGTCATAGGTCTTGCTTGATTGAGAAGATAAAAACAGGCTAAGGTACGGCTTAAAAATGTGGGGGAAAAAAAGCAAAAAGCCTATCCTAATGGTTAGACTTGAACTGTCTAGAGACGCAACAGAGGCTCTAATTAAATTCACTCTATTTAGTAATTTTTTGGCAGTTTTGATTAATTTATTATGTGTTACATCTGGTCTTGATTTGCTGCATTGCATTTATACTACTGTTTTGTTTTTGTCACTTATGTGTTGCATACTAGTCATGAGTTCTTGTGGTCTGCAGTTTTTGAGTTATGCTGTGCAAAACATTCATGCTATAACTTGAAACTAGGTGTTTCAATATGAAAGCAAATCACTCCAAGATTTACACAAACCACTGGGTTAGCAACCCATAGATTTTGTCAAAATGTGTTTGTTTAGGTTAGAATTTCACTTCTAAAGATAATAAAGCCTGCAGTGAACTTTCAGTTGGGCATGTTTATAATTTGTGATATAGTTAGTCTTGTAATTATAGATCTCATCAATTAATTGTGCTTATGGTTTTCTAATGTAGTTGCCCTGAATCCTATGCCAATATATTTAACACAAAACCAAGCCAAAGCAAACCAAAATTCCTAACAATCCTAACTCTAAGATCCATTTATTTTGATAATGTATTTTAGACTAGTGGAAAGGGTTTTAAAATTAGTGTTAACACTCAAGAAAAACAAATTCTTTGGACCACCATTAAGTTTAACAAACTGTTTCCTATGAAGCACAGTATGGTTTTGATGCAAAGTATTTAAGACCTTAAGTGTCAGGAATCACACAACTGTTTCAGAAATCAAAGTGCTTGTTTAACTCAAAATGTTAGTAAATTGTTACACAGACCACTTAATAGAAAAATCATCTCAGCGACTGAAGTATTGAAGTGAGTATTCTGAATCCTCATAAATTTCTGTATATTCATTGTGTCAAGCACGCTCACAAGGTTGCTGAGGGCAAAGGAGGCATTGCAAATATTTTTAATGTGCTTATCACATCACAGGAATGAAAATGTTCGTTATTTCTCTGGAAGAGGATAGAAGAAAGCTAAAAATTCAAAAGAACATTTTAATACCTTACTTATTGTGCCTCTTTCTGGTGGTAATAGTTAATGTGGAATTTCTCCTTTTGCAGACATGATTATGTATTTGTATTTTTTGGAAGAAACTGGTGTGTTTCAATTGCAAGTTAGTATGTTTATCACTATAAACTTAACATTATAAACTGGATTTTCTAAGCTTGTGTAAAGCTGGCTAGAGTCTGGTCTTATTTGTGCCAATCTAATAATGTTTTCAGGATTATACTGATTTCAGTGGAGTTGCTGTTGGTTTGTGTTGGCATCAGAATCTGATTCCTGTTGGTAAAAGATGACTTTCTGTCTGTCTGCAAGTCTCTGGGTACTTTAGATCCCAGCTTGTGGATCTTAAGCCTACATATATGTGATGAGTTGGCCTTGTCTGACTGCCAGGTGCCCAGCCCTCCTCAGAGGACAGGGAGAACAACTGTGATGGAAAAGCTAGTGGGTCAAGATAAGGACAGGGGAATCACTAACCAAGTACCATCATAGGCAAAATAGACTTGACTTGGTGAAAATAATGTAATCTAGGATCACAGAATAATAGAATTGTTAGGGTTGAAGGGACCTTAAAGATCATGTAGTTCCAAACCCCCTGCCATGAGCAGGGACACCTTCCACTAGACCAAGTTGCTCAAAGCCTCATCCAGCCGGGTCTTAAACAATTCCAAGGAGGGAACATCCACAACTGCTCTGGGCAATGTGGGACAGTGTCTGACCACCCTCCCAGGAAAGAGTTTCTTCCTGATATCTAATCTAAACTTACCCTCTTCCAGTTTAAAGCCATTAATCCTTGTTCTATCACTACCTACCTTTCTAAAAAGGCCTTCCTCAGCTTTCTTGTAGCCCCTTCAGGTACTGGAAGGTTGCTACAAGATCTCCCCAGAGCCTTCTCTTTTCCAGGCTGAACAACCCCAACTCTCTTGACCTGTCCTCATAGGAGAGGTGCTCCAGCCCTCTGAGCATCCTCATGGCCTCCTCTGGACTCGTTCTAACAGGTCCATGTCTTTCTTATGTTGGGAGCTCCAGAACTGGATGTAGCACTCCAAATGGGGCCTTAAGAGAGTGGAGTAGAGGGGGAGAGTCACCTCCCTCGATCTGCTGGCCACACTTCTCTTGATGTAACCCAGGATACAGTTGGCCTTGTGGGCTGTGAATGCAGATTGCTGCCTCATGTTGAGCTTCTCGTCCACCACCCCTTCCAAATCTTTCTCCTCAGAGCTGCTCTTGATCCATCCTCTACCCAGCCTGTATTTGTGCTTGAGATTGCCCTAACCCAGGTGTAAGACCTTGTACTTGGCTTTGTTGAACTTCATGAGGTTAGCACGGGCCCACCTCTTAAGCCTGTCAAGGTCTTTCTGGATGGCATCCCGTCTCTCCAGTGTGTCAGCTACACCACACAACTTGGTGTTGTCAGCAAACTTGCTGAGGGTGCACTCAATCCCACTGGCCACGTCACTGACAAGGAAGTTAAATAACACTGGCCCCAATACCAACCCTTGAGGGACGCCACTCATCACTGTTTTCCACTTGGACATTGTGCCATTGACCACAGCACTTTGAGTGCAACCGTCCAGTCTACTCCTTATCCACCAAGTGGTCCACCCATCCAGTCTCTCTAACTTAGAAACAAGGATGACATGTGGGACAGTGTCAAATATCTTGCACAAGGCCAGGTAGAGGACATTTATTACCAATCAATAACAGACTAAGATAGTGGGAAATAAAACAAAACCAAAACCACCTTCTGTCCCACCCCCCATTCTTCCCAGGCTTGACTTCATTCCTGACTTTTCTACCTCCTCTATCCCAGCAGTGAAGAGGGAGAGGGAATACGGGTTGCAATCTGTTCATAACATTTTCTCTCTGTTTCTTTTTTTTATAGAAAGACAGTTGGAAAAAAATTTTTAGGCCATTATAACTTACTCTTCTTTTCTGGTTATGGAATATATCTCTATACTCTAATTTTAAACTGAGAAACACCAGATATTTTATATTATCCATATTTCAGTTATCAAAGACATCAGTAAATAGTAACTATTTTTTATATTGTCAATGAAAGTATTTTGAAATCTCTTTTCCTGGTGACTGAATGAGACATTTGGAAAATGCAGGGTTAGAAAGGTAAACATTGGGAAGTACGTTCAGCTGGGAGGAAATAAGAAGAGCTAGGAAGAAAGGAAAGCACTGAGAAGAAATCAGTTGACACTGAGGTATTTGGCTTTGTTACTCCTTTCAAAATCAGCAGTAATTCAGGCATTCAGAATTAAACTGCTTTTAAGCGCAAGCACAATGAAAAAATAAAAATAGAAAGACTCTCCATGCTTATAACTCATGATTCTCTACCTCATTTCCTCGTTTTACCTTAAATTGCTGAGCTGTCTTCATTTACTATCAAGTACCTCTAAACTTTGGAGGAGATTAAGCAGATTGTGAGAAACTTAAGTTCATGTTTGGTTTTGTTAAAAAGTTGTGCAGTTATTTTGCTGAGATGGATCTCTCTCTGTATTGATGTGGACTTTTTTGTCTCCACCCATATACAAATGGCAAGGGTTATGTTTAGGTGTGCCAAAATAAATTAAAAAAAGTATGAGAAATGGGGAGCTTTTATTTTTCTTTACAGAAGAGATTCATGTTATCATTCAAGAGAATTTATATAACCTCCTACTAATTGCAGATTTATTCCAATGGCACTGACTCCAGCTAAACTATTGGAAGATCTCCTTTGTAAATCTCTCGGTATGTTATTTGTTGACATATCAAGTTTATTTCTATTAGAGAAAATGGATTTCCATGTTCATCTTTCAACCATTTCAACATTAGCATTAAAATTGACAAATTGCTTTTATAATGATATGGAGCCAAGGGTCATCTGTGGCAGGGCACATGATTTATCCCAGGGTTTTGATCTGATGAACTATGGTATTTAATTCGTAAAATATTTGCCTGGCTTTTCCAATTCCAATGTTTTCTAGGTGTAATCTGATTTTGCAGATAAGTAGGGTCATTGTGTAGTACAATCAGAATTCTGTAATTTCCAAATAACTCTTCTAAAATGTTCTAAAATTTCTGAATGTCAAAAGCTTGATCTACATACTTTTTTTAAATTAATTCCTTTCTTGCTATGAAATCACAGATCTAGTATCTAGAACAGACCAAATATATACAGGGAAGATCTTAAACAAGCTTAAACAATTCCTTTATGCAGGCAGGAATTATAAACATGATTTCCATGGACTTTCTGGGGGATTTATCTGCACTGGACTTCTGGGTTAAGGCCCGTATCTTCTATTTTCAACATCATTTTTAAGGTAGAATATATGGTGGTTTTATTTTAAAGCATCACTGTTACATCATTGTTACAGCACTGCAAACTCATTTTTATCACAAGGCTAATCACCTTGTTTAAAAACAGAAGAAAAGCAAACATTGTGTTTCCTAGGAATAGGTTAATGTTAGAATTACTGGAAATGAACTCAGGATTACACTGGTAGATAATAATCAGTTTATTTTCACCTAACACCTTCAAGTGTTGTAATTTGATACAGTAATTCTGAACCAGTTTTAAACAAACAAACAAAAAAAACCCCAAAACAACAAAAAAACAGCTTGATTAGCAAAGACTTGGAGCAGATGTAAGAGGGAACTGAGTGTATTTGTCTTACTATACCTCATAAAGTAGTTGGATTCATCAAATTTGTTCAGATTGTATCTGTATTGGATGTATTTTATGTTAAATCTGTATGCATATTCAAGGACAGATAAACCAGAAAATTGATTAACCTTGATAATCTGTAGCCATGTGGAGTCAGTTTCTCTATTCCTATGCACAATGTGAAGTGTATATTTACAGTTCTGGAGTAATATATTTTCTGTGCAACCTTGTGTTTGGGCAGGTCTTGTTCATCTCAGATGAGAAATTGCTTACATGGATGATGCATATTTATGTACCAATGGTTTAGATTAATAATTATGAATACATCTGCAGCTGTCATAGTACACCTGAAAACAACAGGGCTGAATGTAAGTCATGTTCCTGCTGCTGATAGACTTTATCCTCACTTTCTCGTCTTTCCTGCTTTGCTTTGTAAAGGAACAGAACAAGGATCTGTACAATTAAATGACAGTGCTTGTCCTATGCTGCCACTTTCAGGTCCATGAAATCACCCTGCATCTCTGCTTCCACTCTCAGGTACTCAGGGTTTCTCTGAAGTCCCTTCCATGGCCAGGTGTTGAGCTGTTGGCTCTGCATGACATTAACTCCTATTCATTTGTGCTTTTTTGATACTGAAGGCTTACCTCTCTACAGGTATCCTCCCAGTGAGTGATAAAACACATTACTGCAATGGTGTAATTCTCTGTAATTATTATGTTGTAAACAGTTAGTATTAGAAGAGTTTCACAGAGACATTTATCTGAAAAAAACCCCAAAATATAACATTAAAAAATGCTAATCCTTGACTGTAAGCTTCTGTGAAATGCTGGAATTGAACCCCAAAGCCTTTTTGTGCTTTTGGAGCACGGATGCAACTATGGTGACAGTTTCTTTCTCAGTAATATTAGTCTAGTGTTCCCTGAACTCTGAGCAGCATGTTAAATCAGATCTGATTAAATCGGCTTCCCTTGATAGAGCAGAAGATTGCTTAAACCTTTCTCATTTGTGACCTATGACTGTGCTCAGTTAAATGTGATATTAAGGTCAAGGTCTAACATAAAGTCAGAGAGTACACCACAAATTCGTTACTACATTTTAATTCATGTAGTGACACATCTGAGAAGGTGAGCCTTTACCTTTGACTCTCAGTTGTAAAGGAAATCCATCCGTACTTACTAGGTTATGCAAACCTCAGGAGAGTAGATTGCCAGGATTGTTAAAGACAGAGAAGGTCATGATAAGGAGACATCTGCATAAATACTCTATCATTAATATTCTCCTTCACAATGAAAACTGGCAAAAATCAGTAAATAAAGACTATGGTCAACAACGCCTTATGACAACTTTCAGAGCAGAGGACACATTGTGGGGTATTTATAATGTCCATTCACCTTTGGGTGTCTTGCTTAGTCACAAGTAAGTGGATCAAATAAGGCACCTAAATTTCCTCTGCAATTAACAGAGACAGCTACCGAGAAGGCAACACTTCACCACCAGAATTAGATGCTGAGAAGGCAGTACAAATACTGCCTTTGTTTTGACATACAAGGTGTGTGAGCAAGATAGAATGGGCATCAAAATGCAAGAAAAAAGCTGAAGGAGATAAAAAATTACTAAAGCATAGTACCTATTAGAAATTATTTTGTAGCAAGATGCTTGTTCCCAGACAGGACAATTATTTTTATGTACACCCCATTTATTTGGCTCATTGTCTAGATTAGTTTTTTTTACAGGTGAAAAAAGGAAAGAGTTTATTGCTTTGTTTGCTCTAGGTATTCAGCTGGTACAAATGTTTTATATTTGGTCATATCTTGTTCTTTAACACTGTCAACCACCTGTCAATCTCCATATCTGCAAAAAAGAAAAAATACCAGCCACCCCACTGTGCTGAATGTGACAGCATTGTAATGTCAGAAGACCAAAAGACAGGTGATGGTTTATGATAGAAATAAATCTTTTATGCGAGCAAACTTAGGAGAATTGAATGCTTTTGTAGCGGATATATCTCTGCACAGCTATCACTGACAGCCCTCTCAAATGCATCAGTTTGATAAGGCACAGTTTTTATTGTGTCTAATCATGTATTGAGTCATTGTGGGGAAAAAAAGAGAAGGTATATGCTTTTTGTCTCTATATAATATGGAATACACAAGTATGTGGTTATGCACCAATATAAATTTGTGCATGCCTTCACATGTATTTGAAAATAATTAGATTCATTAAACAATCCTTAAATTGACTCCTACATTTTGTGGTACAATTCTGATTGCTACACAGCATGCAAGAGAGCTTTGGTTTATCGCATTCTGAAATGAGACAAAATGCTTTCTGGAAAAAGACATTAATTTTAACGAGAGTACACAGCGTTAAACTATGTATTTTGAAATACAGTGAGATGTTGCATTTTTTCATACCTCGGCAATATTTTAAATATGTTGCCTGTAACTATGTGGCAGAATAATTTCAAGTTTTTATCTGATTATCTATGAGAGTCCTACCCTTCCAGAAAGAAGCAGAAACAGAAAACCACATATCCTACAGCCAGGCAAAATTGTTTGAAGGATTTTATTATGACTTCTTCCTATAACAGTGGCTATCATATCCTGCCCTCTGAAGATTCCATTTTTACAGTTAAACTATTCCAGCTCTGTCATGTTGCCACAATAAAAATAGTTTTTAAGAATCACACAAACCTCACAAGTCTCTGATTTTTATTTGTGGAAAAGTCGGGATGTGTGTGAAAATTACTGTTCTAAAAAGTCACAGTGTCATAATGAACCTAGCAAACAGAGTTGAAATTCTAATCTTCCCTTGGCTATTTGTCTATTGTATAGCACTTTTGCCATTCATTTGCTAGCCTGACCGCATGTAAAGGTATAATTACAAATGCTACCCAGTTTTCTTCTCTTTAAAATGGCAATCTCACAAGTTAAAATTTGTGACCAAGCCAGTCAGTACTGCAAAATCACAGCACTGATAAGAAAATAAATATTTTTATTTCCACTTTTAGCTCCTCCAAAGTTTTATTCAATTCTATGCTAAGCTTTCCTCTTCTTCTTATATTGGTGCTATTTTTCCTGCTTCATATTGTAGTCACTTATTTGACCGGCACAATTACTATGTGGTGTAGCTAGTTATGCCTTCACCACATATGCATGGCAAGGGTTAGCACTCAGTCATGAAACCCAAAGGGCAGACCAAAGGTTACAGTGTCTTTTTGTAGTAAAGTAATCTTAAGACAGACAAATTCTTTAGCTTGATAACTGTTGCATGATACAGCAGTAGATACTGAGGTCCACAGGCTGAATCCTAGACACAGGGCTGTGAAATGAAGGGAAAAAGAGGATAGATGTGTGTTTTGTTTTACACTGGATAAACAAGCTCATTCTATCTTTTGTGTGAAGATCTGTGCCAAGCATCCTATGGAAATGCCTGACAATTCTGTCTAACTGCATAAGAGCAATTGTTAGGGTGCTTCAACAGACCAAAAGGCAATGTTTTGCACAACACATTATATTCTCATGTCATGTACTTGGAGCATAGGAAAATAAAGAACACGCTAAAAGGCAGACACATGGGAAGGATCCCAGGCTGGCCTTGTGGTAGTCAGACTAGTGCCCAGTTAATTTTATCTACCAGTCCTGGAGTGTAAAACATATTTTTCTATACATAATTTGGCTAATAAACCCCAATAATAAAATTGTTAAGCTCTATAGGCTTCAGTCCTTATTTGTTCCCAAAGTGGCCTAGTTATGTTTCCTGTTTATTGTATTTGGTCTAAAACCTCAAATGTTGGGGGTTTTGGTATAAGCACATGTTTTCAGAGACCTCTTTCTGTCTTATTTTTTCATAACAGGTATGATTATTAACAATAAACTCAGATGAAGAAGCAGGAGGAAGGGAATTTCTCAACTCCAACAAACTCTCTCCTTAACTTTTTTATTTTTACTGTTCTGTTTATTTGTTTGTGGTTTTTCACAATTTTTTAAATCCTCTGAATCCCATCTGGTGAGTAGCATAACGTGTCTCTTCCCAAAACTCCCACTCTAGGAATGCTGTGTGATGCCAGAGCGTAGGTTGAGTTAATACGAAGGCCAGAACTAACCTGCTTTGTCATCAGTTCATCCCCTGCCAAGCCTTGCTCTCCAGAGCACAGACATAGGCAGTGGACAAAAGTCAACAGACGTAGCTCAGATTAGTAGTCAACTGTCTAAGGATAAGCCAAGTGGTTCAGATGTTTATCCAAGTGACCAAGCATTTGAGCAAATCCACAGCAGCGTCCATGACCCTATTCCCACTTCCTTGTTGTAAGTCTTCTAGTCTTCATGGTCTCCCCCTTCCATAATTTTCCTTCCTTCTTTTTTGCCAGAGCTACTGCTCACTTCTGTTTACTCACCTGTGTGGCCTGTGGTCTCCTTTCATGTCCTGCTGTCCCCTTTTGTGGGTGGGCTCTCCCTGAGCAGTTCAGCTGGGCTGGAACAGCAGCAGGGAGCTGGGTTCCCCAATCTGGAGGCATCAGATAATCTTCCTACATTTTTACAAGCTGTGTGAACTTGAACTGTCAGCATATTCCTCTGACATTGAACGCTGTTGTAGCCTGGTGGTTTATTTAAGTAAGTAAATTTACTATGAGATCCCATAAAGGGGACAACTGAAGAACAGACCCCAGTTTTTCTAGGTTAATTACTTGGCTGCATTAAGAGCAGCTTTTTTTGCCAGAACACAAACACTGTCTGGCCTGTTGGACCCACAGAGAGTTTGCCACTAGTGGGGTTTTAAATAGAATGATGAGAGACATATTAATGGACATATAGAAAAAGTCTTAATATCACTGAATTGAAGTCTATGTAGAAATTTTTATTCCAAATTGAAACTGAAGTCCATCTAAATGGCCATTCTTCATTCAGGTTCCTTCAGACTGAGCTACAGAAAAGGATAAATTAGAGAAACAGGCTTAAATTGCTGTTTACTCACAGACTGATTGGTGAAAATAATATGTATATTACTCCCTGTATTTTAATATGTGGAGAGATTTATTATTAATTTTATCACAGTTAAGAATAGTTTTAAAATAGTTGTGTGCTTGTAATTGATTTTATATATGTCTGCATGTGTGTATTTATGTAGATATAAATTTTATTAAAAGTTATATATGTAGATCACTCCTCTATTTTAACTCCTTTCCTTTGTAGAAATAAAACTAAAAAAGAGATTAAGAACCAGAATACAAACTCCTAAATGTAACTCTAGATAACTGCAATTTCACAAAGAAAACAATAACCTGAAAAGCAGTAGATTTTTTATCATTAATTTTTATTTCATAAGATTAAAACAACTGTAGAGAGGTCTTACAACTGTACATTCCAGATGGTCTACAAAATTAGAAGGTTTCTTGGATATAGATGTGTATCAAACTCTGTAAAAAACTCTTATTTTACAATTTCACTTTAGAACATACCTTTATACCTTTGGAAAAGACCATTTTTCCCTGAGAAATGGTAGAAATGGCTTTTTGATCTTTCTTCTGCTCTTTAGTTCTTCCCTACTCCATGCTTCCTGGCTCAGACTTCCCTACTAGTCTGTTGCCCCTGCCCAAAGGCTTGGTCCTGTCCCCATGGGCTGTTTTCAGAAGTCAGAACACTGGAGAACAAGGGCAATCTGTCCAAATGACCTCTCCTTTAATTGCGCCCTCTGTTCATACAAATCAACACAGCTGTACTGTCCCTAAAAACAAGTCAATTCTAATCCTATTAGAACACTGTCCTTTAAATCTATAGAATGTATTAATGTGCAAATTAATATAAGCTTGGGGCAGCAGAGATTTACCTACTAGAAAATCTGTCACAGATTATTCACTTTTTTCTCATGAAATAAGCAACATGGATGGAAACTGATATAGTCTGCATACTAGATGGAGAACCATGACAGTTAATTAAACTGCATTCTATATGTGAAGTATAAAATGATTAGGAGGAAGGGAGGATGCACAGGATATTTAAGTAGATGCATTGGAAAAAATAATTATTACGTTACTTAGTGACACACATAAAAACAGAAGAGAGAAGGAAATAATGAAAAGGAAAACAGTTAAATGATCAAATGATCCATGTGGTTTGTTGTTCCATGGCCTGTACCTGTTATTTTGTTTTGTTTTGTTTTGTTTTTCAAATTCATCTGTCTTTACATTATTAGAAAACTCTACTGGAAATGAAAGATTTAAAAGTAAAATATTTTGTTGAAAAATTTGAAAAAGGAGAGAGCTAGAGCATGCAAACTTGCCTGAGTAAGGGAGGAATCTGGTGCTGAACAGGCTGGATGAAGTAGGAGGGAATGACAGGAGGAAAGAAGACAGTACAGAAAAGTAGTAGGATGTGCAAATCAAGGGATCTCCATTTTGAAGGCAAAATTAAGATATGTAAATTGAATGTGAAGAGTGAAAAACTTGATAAGCAGACTTGTAGACAGGATAGGCATGGTCAGAAAGATGAGACCATTACTGCCTTTTTGGGGGCACACTAGGTCCATTCTTGGGATAGAAAGAAAGTCAGATTGAGAGAAAAAGGGTATAAAGAGTGATATAATTTTTTTAATAAATTGTAAGAGGTTAAGAACCATGTTTTAAAGTATTTATATGGTTATTTAAATAAAAAATGAAAAGCAAACTGTGAACTGAGAGCACAGGAGGAAAAAAAAAAAAAGACTGAATGAGAAACAGAATCACAGAAAGGTAGAGGTTGGAAGGGACCTCAGGAGATCA
>NW_010308511.1:53758-54409 GCF_000700745.2 Antrostomus carolinensis
CCTGCCCCTGGGCCTGTCACTGGCCACCACTGAAAAGAGCCCGGCCCCATCCATTTGGCCTCAGAACTTCAGGTATTTATAGACACTGACAAGGTCCTTTCTCAGTCTTGTCTTTTCAAGGCTGAAGAGTTCGGCTCTCTTAGTCTTTCCTCATATGGGAGATGCTCCAGGCCCCTCATCATCTTTGTGGCCCTCCACTGGACTCTCTCCAGAAGATCCCTGTCTTTCTTGAACTGAGGAGCCCAGAACTAGACACAGTATGCCAGACTTGGTCTCACCAGGGCAGAGTAGAGGGGGAGGAGCTCAACCTGCTGGCCACATTCTTTTTGATGCATCCCAGGAGACTGTTGGCCTTCCTGGCCACAAAGGCACACTGCTGGCTCATGGCCAGCCTGCTGTCCACCAGCACACCCAAGTCCTTTTCCTCAGATCTCCTTTCCAGCAGGTCAGCCCCTAACCTGTTCTCCTGCATGCAGTTATTCCTCCCCAGGTGAAGGACTCTGCACTTGCTCTTGTTGAACCTCATCAGGTTCCTTTCCGCCCAACTCCCCAGTGTGTCCAGGTCTCTTTGAATAGCAGCACAGCCTTCTGGTGTGTCAGCCACTCGTCCCAACTCGGTATCATCAGCAAACTTGCTGAGGGTGGATGGCA
>NW_010308512.1:0-30476 GCF_000700745.2 Antrostomus carolinensis
GACCACATGATCCCACTGTGGATCAAACCACTGTAGTGCTTAGCACAAATAAATCCTTTCTGGCAAGAATATATGGCTCCTCTCTCCCTCCTTCTTCTTGCCTTTCTTCCCTCCATCTTTCTTTCCCCCCATCTCTGTCTCTCTGCTTGTTTCATTCAAGTTGCTAGAAATTTTTGGCAATTTACAATACAAATGTTTAATTCAAAGAGAATTATAGAGAGAATAATCTTATATTAGTTTATTATAATAATTGGGAAGGTATTTATATTAGAACCACTGAAATATTCCTGCCCTTGGACTATGGGAAGTTGAAACCCGAAGCTGTGAAGGAATCAAAAGGCAAAAAGGATTGAAGTTTAAAGGGTAAAATAGACCACAGTGCCAAACAATTAATATAGGAACAACTGCAGAAGCTATTGCACCCCAAATGGGAATATTAATCAGGAAATGTGGATTGACTGTATAGAATATTTGCAGAATCATGATAGAAATATTTTAGTAAGAAGTGAGGTTGCTGGACCTCTAGAGTGAAGATTAGATAAACAGTAATATGTATTGTTAATTCCCTTCAATTAGTGAGCATTTTAGCTTCTTTTGGGGAGCATTTTTGTACTGTGTTAAACACACTAGACTAAGGACATTTCAGGAAAGATTTGCTGGGAGAGGTAATGTTGTTGATCTCCATTTCCGTAGATGGAAACCTTAATTTTCAAGCTCCTGTAACATAGAACCTGATGGAAATGCACCAATGAGTGCTGAGGGAGTTGGCCAATGTCATTGCAAGGCTACTCATGGAAAGGAGTTGGCAGATAAGGTCCTTGGTTTCCTTGTGGACAAGATGCCCACGGGCCAGCAATGTGGCCTCACAGAAAAGAAGGCCAATGAGATCTACAGCTGCATTAAGCAGAGTATTGCCAGCAAGTTGAGGAAGATGAACCTACACTTCCACTCAGCAGTGATGAGACACATCTGAAGTACTCTGTCAAGACAGACATGGACCTACTGGATAGAGTTGAGCAAGGGGCTACAAAGATGATCAAGGGACTGGAGCATCAGTCATATGAGGAAAGACTGAGAGAGCTGGGCCTGTTTAGCCTGGAGAAGAGAAGGCACGGGCAAGATCTTATGAAAGTGTATAAATACCTGATGGAAGGCAGTAAAGAAGACAGAGTGAGACTCTCAGTGGTGCTCAGTGACAGAACAGGAGGCAATAGGCACAAACTGAAATACAGGAAATTCAATTTAAACATAAGAAAAACCATTTTCACTCTAGGGATGATCAAACAGTTGGAAAGGTTGCCCAGAGAGCTTGGAGACCCTCCATCCTTCGGGGTGTTCAAAACCTGACTGGACACAGTCCTGAGCAACTTATTCTAGGTGACCATTCTCTGAGCAGAGGGATAGACTAGATTGATAGACTAGATGATTTCCAAACTCAGTGGCTCTGCAATTCTGGGATTCTGTGATTCACATGAAACTTCCCTTACGTCAAGAGTATTTTGACTTAAACTTTAGAATTATGGTATTCAAAATACTTTGATTTGTACTGTTTCTATTGGAAAATGATATGGTATTGAACTACAGTAAAAAGAGTGCTTGTATACTAATATTCTGTGGCAAGTTGTATGTTGTCCAAAAGAATAATGTGTGATGTTTATTGAAATATTTAGCAAAGAGTATATTTTTTAAATGTTAGCTCTATAAATAAGTTAATTTTTTTCTTCTCTTCAGAGGATAAGACAGCAAAGCAATTGACTGTAGGGAGCATTTGGGGTTCTTCAGCTGTTCTCATTCTTTGTCCCCATTGTTTCAGGTAACCCTGAAACTAGCTGTTAGCTAAGGAGTTTAAGGAACCTGCTCAAAAAAGACCAGTCTTTAACAGTAATAAATATTTTTTTTCCTAAAACCATAAATATGCAGTAAAAATGTAAACATAATGAGCAATGAAATAGAGATATGTCACAGAAGATGCCTGTTACATAATTGCGCAATGAGTGAAATTCTATGAGTGGTTATATGCTTTTTGAAAAAAAAATGGAAGAAGGAAGAACAGATACAAAGACAAAGTGTAATTTGATTTAAAGAACACTAAGAGAAAGAGAATATATTAGATTAGAAGATTTTTCATAACTTACATTGTTCTCAAAAGTAAGTTTCAATCTGCATTTGCAGATGGGAGCCTGTGCAGGACACACTTTCTGTGATAGAGGAATGCTGTTATTCTGCCAGATGCTGCTTTTATTATCTAAAGCACTAATAAAATTATCTAGATAAGATAGTGAGATATTAGAATGCCATTTTATCTTATAATCTAAATAAGGCAAAATTGTTTCTATTGGCTACTTTGCAGTGAAGCTGTTTTTCACGGAAAACCCTGACTCATCTCACTTATTTCTAACGTTTCTAAGTTATCTAATTTCTTGTTAGTCTAACTAAAGCTAAGTTGAAATAAGCTGCTTGTACATTTACTTTGATACAGTAAGCTCCTGTTCTTATATTAGTCAATGTCTAATGATTAGCATATACTATTCCACACATTGTCTTACCATAAGTGATATATTTAGGCCTATTTACAGACTTATCATTAAGTGATAGATCTACACTGTTTTTATAGATGTAAGGAATGCTTCAAGGTTTCTGGAAAAGGTTGCACCATTCCTTTCTGTTGCTCTAGAGAAACATTTTTTATTGGAAATGAAAGCACACATTTAGGTAGGTAGGATGGCATCAAGAGAGTCTAAATAGAAACATCTAGGTTTGTAATACTTGAGAAAGAAAGAGCAGACAGCTCTTTAGATTTTGTTGGTAAAACTCTTTCAACCATCCAAGAATGTTCCTTCTATTTTTATGTTTATGCGTGTGGAGTATTCTGATTGTTTGTTTTAACAGGACAGCTGGCTCTGTCCCATGTTTAGAGGGGCTGGGTTAAGATATGATTGGATTCATGGGTATAGGATTGGTATGGTGTGCCTGACGACGGCCTTTGCATTGAGGCAAATGAGCACCTAAATTGCGACACTTACAACTGATTAAAGGAGATAGCACTAGTTTTTGTTAAGCAAGTTACCTGTACTACTTTGCTGTGACACGGACTTCCTTTGCAATGACTTTCAACCTCTTTTACTTAGATGAGAAAAACCAAGCATGGGTGGTATTATGTCAAGAGACAAATGAAAGCCCTTACACTAAGGTCTCAAGTTAGTTCCTTGCAGTTGGTACCTAAATACGGGGCAGGGGTTGGTTTTAGTTGGGTCTTTTTGTTTGGGGTTTTTTTTACTTCATTCAGTAAAGAATTATCAGTAATTTCATTAAAAAATACAGGATAATGTCATACTAAGCTTTTTCATTGACTAAACCTAGCATTTTCTGCATGACTGAGGTAAAACTACCATAATCCACAAACTTCTTAACAGTCATATACAGATCCACAATGAATGATAACATAATGATGTTAAGGACTTATTTTGAAATCCTGCATCTTGATCAGAGACATAATTCAGAATTATATTTTGAGTGTTTTCCATAAAAATACCATAGATTGATTCAACAGAGTCCAGTCTCACAGAAATATCTCTTACAATGAAAGTGCCGTGGGACCCATTCTGTCTTTGGGAATTGTTCTGTGTTTCTTGAAGTTAGACACTGTGGAAGAGGTGCTTTTACTGCTACTTGGCTGTGTTGATACCATTCAGTGATGAGATGTTTCAGAATAGTCAAGAAATCTGAGCTTTTCTTGAAGATTCAGAAGGCTGGGAATCAACTAACTGTGGCTTCCTTCATTCCTCTCCTATCCCAGCTTGTTCATAGGGAGACTGGCTTCTTTGCAGTATTGTTTCTAATGAGAACTAATCATACCTTCCACATATGCCTTGTAGGCATTGAACACTGACAACGGTGTTCATCAGCCGTCTTCCTTCTACTGGTCCTTGTCCTACCCACTGTTGATGATCTACTGTAGTTACTCACACAGTTGGTAGTGTGCCCATTTCTTCATACACTGAACACTAAATGGATGAATTTTGCTAGTTTACCCTTAATCCCAGTCCCATCACAGTGTTGGGATTTGGTGTGGTGAGGAAAGACAGATGAGCAAACCAGGAGAATGTCCAACCTCTGGCTGGCGGGGCTCCTGCCTCACTGTCTGTGGTATCCCCCATGGCTGCTGCCTCCCAGGCTCTGAGGGAGCTGCTGGCCCTTGCTGCTCCCTGACAGAGATAGGGTGTGCTGGAAAGAGAACAGGGAGTCTTAGTCCAAGTATCCTAGACAGGAGATCCAACTCAGTTCTGCTATCTTTGGACAGAAATATTTCTCTGATGATAACAATCTTACTTTGCCTTATAAAATAACTTGAACCTGAGCTGATTTCTTTGTGTCAAGCTGCTATGAATTAACCTATGTCCTCTCAAATAAAGGGAAACTATGGAAAGATAAATTAATAATGCTGTTAAAATGTACAGGTATATTAACACCGTGTATTATTTAATTTTATTTTTGTTCTTGTCACAGTTAGTACTTCCAGATTTTTCAGAATGTGATATTCCACTACAGTTAAATGGACTTTTCTTGAGTAAGATTGGATTTTTGTCATGTTAAAATCCACTATAATAAGAACATAAATAACACACAGAAGAAAGTCCTACAACAAGTCCTTTGTACCAAGCTGTAACACAGCTTGAAGGCTATTCTGTTTGTACAGATTAAAAACCTAAAATTTGACACCTATGCTATTCCTGAGCACAGCAGGGTAAATAATATTAGCTTTCTGCGATAAGTCTTATTAGTATAGCCAAAAGCACACTATTGTTAGTAATTAAATAAAATACTGTATTTTAGGTAACAAGTACTAGTATAGCTCAGCTTTTTAATTTTTAAATACTACTGCTTTTCCTAGTCACAAAATTTCCTAAACTCTTAATTGATTGATTTGATGTGCTATTCAATTTAAATATATAGGAAATAGGTTAAAAAATTACAACCAATAAATGCATGCAAATATAATTTTATGTACTCTTTGAACTAGGGAGTTCATAATTTGCATCATATTTTCCTAGAGAAGAACATCTGCAAAAACACTTTCTACTTCCTTATGGAGGTAAATCTCATATTTTCTAATCCCTAAGTAAATGGTATAATGCTAAATCTGAACTAGGTCAGATTCAAGATGTTGGGAATGTAATGTTCTCTTTTGCACAGTGAAAGCTCTGTAGTTGTTTAGAATAGAGTATTATGAATATATTTAAAAACATGTATATTGTTTTCAACAGATGTTGAAAACTTGCATATCAATATTGTGATCAAATGTTCTTTACTTCAGACCCACTGAAATCAGATATGTTGTGGGACTCTTACAACACTGTTGGATCAGGTTCTTAGCTGGCACAAGTGAGTGTAAATCTCTTAATGGAAATGGAAACACATTTATTTGTATTGTCAGGGAGGGATCATAAATTATGTAATTCTTTCCAAGTCATTTTCATATACTTTGTAGGGAACCATGCCATCATGTACACGTATCTCAAAATATATTGGAAACTGGACAGATGCTGCAATTTTCTGCAAAAGCTCTGTCTGCTCGTTAAGAATTTTGATTCATTTTCATAACTTTTTCTAGTATTTCCTGACTTTTTTATGATTCTTTATTCACTAGTGGCTATAATACTCTAGATCAGTAAATTTTCAATAAGTGTTGAAAAATATTTGAAAATCAAATTTTGGTTCTGAAATAATCTGTAATGCAAAACATTCTTACTGGGAATTAGATTCCTGGGAGTGAAGATATTTAAAGAAATCTTCATCCAAACAAGCTTTAAACTCAAATAAAAAACCTGTTTATTGACTCTGTGAAAAGGTCTTACTCAAAGCTTGAGTGAGGCTAAATTTTTTTAACAATTATGCATAGTGTATATGTATGAAACTAGATTGTTCACATGAAGTTTATAATCATGAACTTATAAACTTATTATCATAAGATAAAGTTATTTTTTAAAATTAAACAAATTATTTATACAGCCATATGAAAATCAAGTGAGTGGGCAAACCTGGATTCTTAACTAGTTTAGCTGTTTGGCATATGCTCATAGCAAAATATCTGAATAAAGCATCAGCAACTGCCTGTGATTTATTTATAATAAATAATTTTTTTTCAGTTGGTACTCTTCTCATCTGTAATATTACTTTTGAAGTAATGGCCAAGACTCAAGAGCAACAGAAGCTTTACAAGAATTGTGAGCAGTAGGGGAATGAAATGCCTTTTGGTTTTAGATTTAGAATACTGTTACAGTATAGCAAACAGTGAGATGGACTAAAAAATTGCTTCCAGCTTAGCTTAGAACCTGTACTTTGTACTTTAGACAACTTTATGTGGGTCAGGATCTGTATGCTGACTTTTTCTCTTCAATTTATGTTAAAAAGTGAAAAAATGGGGAAAGCTACACAAAAGCCTCAGTATTATTTTCTGAAATTTTGTAATGCTATCTTGGGCTTTTGCAATATACCAAAATACTTGAGGGAGTTGCTTGTGAAAAACTTCTCCAGAGGCATTTTGGTCTCTGCAACCTTTTTTAGTTCAAGTTAAAAACCAGATCTATTAAAACTGTCCTACCTCTGAGGAATGTTTGTTAGCTCCACTAACTGCACCTTTATTCCTAGATAAGTGTCCTCAGATTAAAGAAATTTACCCACCTTTGCAGTTCTTTGAATACACATGCCTGTACATATATATCAGATACAGAACACCAGAAGATCTTGTTTATTGTCAAAATTCATATATGCAAAAAAGTCTTTCAAGTTATGCAAATGTAGGAAAAAAGTCTGTGATTTTCGCTGCTAGCATTTGGCGAGACTAAAGGGAAATGAAACAAACAGATGTCCTATAAGCTGTCAAGACCTAATAAGTCTGGAATTAATAGACATGTCTGGGCCAAGTACTCTCTAGAGATAGTAACAATAATTGTTGCCTCCAGATAGTCACATGCCTAGTCTCTGCAATTTTCTAAAGGGTTCAGATTCTCAATTGTTGTGTTTTTAAAAATTTTTAATTAATCATTACTTATTATAATGCTGTCTGTAGATTTAAGTACCCACCCCTAATGAGATGTCTCAACATGAAGCAAAGTTTAAGGGGTATTTTAGTGGTGAATAGGAACTGATAGTTTAATTTCTTCTGCCCCAGAGGGCTGGTATGACTTGGTGTATTAAGAAATGCTAGTTTGAACAGAAATGTTTGGCAAGCTATATCAAAATTATGAGACCCAGATTCAGGCTATTTCCTTCTTTAAGGTTGTTCTATGATAGTACACCTTGCCCTCCATTGTCACCTCGTGACTCTGTCAGCTAACGCTATACTTGACTGAGCATCTCAAGTGCTCTGGAAGGTGGATGAATAATACTTCAGAGATAGTCTCTTTTTCACTTAGGGCTTTGGATATGAAATTATATCAACTAATAATTTTTTATTTCTTCTGGTAGAGCACAGCAATTTTTAGTCTTTTATTTACTCACCATCAGACCATTTATATTAAAACCTATAGGCCTAGTGAAGGATCTAAGTTTCTTATAGAAATTGCAACACTCCTTTATGGAAAGCATCCTGGAACAGTTGTAAACACAGGTAAACAGAGGGAGTGACACAGAACATTATTCTGTTCTAATATTTACCCTAGCTGAGGTTAAGACCATTTAATGACTTGCTAAAAAATGTCATCACATCCATCAGTCACTGTATTGGGAAAGATCTTAAAAGAAAGCAACTGTCTTGTGCCTTCTTATTCTCATGTGCTTGTGCATATTTATATTATATTTTCCTTACCCTTACTAGGGTTGTATACCCTATCATGACCTACAGTATTCTACAGGCTGAACACTGTATTTTAATATTTGTACTTAAGTATATATCACTTTACCTTGTTTGCCGAGGTATTGCTGCAGAAGGTACCATTGCAGGGTATTATTGTTTCATATGATTAAGCCTATGCTTCTTAGAGGTCATACACTTCTGAATGATATTACTGTATTAATTACAGAAATTCCTTGTGATTTGTTCACTGTTATTTTGCTTAGGTCACCTATTTGTAAAGCACTATACTTATTGCTAAGGTTTTAAGCTTCATTGTTCCTGCTAGAGTTTCAGAAAACTAAATTTTGATATTAACTTTGAACAATGAAGATAATAACGATAGATACAAAATTCTAATGAAAGCCACTGTTCTGTTTGGAATACAACACATATCATGATATGCATGCATTTGTCTGAAGGGTAGGGGGTCCTTTGCCATTTTCTTTGTTTATGCATACATGATAAACCATACTCAGAGACATACTGACAGGCTGTGTTTATCTTGGAAAGCATTCAAAAGAATGAATTGTCAGTTTAACCAGATCTTTCATTAAACATCTACATTTTCAGGTATATCTAATATCTATTTCTCCCCTCTGTGTACTTACAAACATCCAGAGGAATTAAAACTATCAAAATTTTTTAAAAATATAGTCTTCATATGTAATATCACTGTGGATGCATATGAAATTCTCAGTGGTGTGCTGTGGCTTTTTTTAAGAAATAAAAGATTTTAGGGTTTTTTGCCTTTTAAAAAAGCTGAGTCAAATGTTTTCAACCACTTAATAAAAACAAGCTGGTACTAAGCTTTTAAAATAAGGCTCAAAATGGCTGGCACTAGAAAAAATATCTTTGTACCAAAACTAGAACATTTATGGTTTGTGGTATTTTTGGGGGGTTTTCAGTGAAAAGAACTGGTATACAGAATCTCCTCTCTTGATTGCTTTGAAGTAAAATAGCTCTTCTCTCCTAGTTCAAAATAGGCCACAAACAGGCATCTTCTGAATTTAGTTGCCCAAATTTAGGATGGTGTTACTGGTGCTACCCATCCATTGTTTGTCATCAATCAGAAGTTAAACATGCCCCTCCTCTAAAGCTCTGTTTGGAGAATAAATATTGTATATATTTCTAGTTCACCTCATGCCAAGTCCACCTGATAATAATACCCACTTGCACTTATGTGTTAAACTAGGGCAGCTGAGCTGGTCTGAAAAAATAAAGGGATCTTCGGGCAGGCCTCTTTTTTTTGTAGAGGAAAGCTGGTGCTGACAAAGAGGTGAGGATGAAGTAGGACTCAAAGAAAATTTCTTGCAAAACAGACATGAATTGCTGGCAATGACTTTAAAAGTAATATAAAGCTCAGAAAAGCTTTCAATTATTTTTATGTCAAAACTACAGAGCACTGATTTCTTAAGTGGCTGATACTATTAACTAGCAGGTACTGGCAGTTGCCATACCATAAACTTTATAGAAAGGAAAAATATTTGAAACAAACCTAAGTTTTAGTTAAATGTTTTCAGTTTCCTGTTTTGTACAGTTTTACTCTTCCTTATATTTTTCTTTTTATTCCCTTGTCTGAGTATTTTTGTGGTTAGTTTGAAGTCCAAACAGTTTGTGCTTTGCTGAAGAGTATCTGAATGTGCTGACAGCTCTCAGCTTGGCCATTTATATTGTAATCAATTGACTGAAAAAGTTCTTTGACTGTGGAAGATCATCTTCGAAACAGAGGGAGAAGGTGTATCTTTTCCTTGTGCTATTTTTTTGATTTCTTATTATTAATATTTGTTATTATGCTATACTATTATGCTTTTTTATGCTTATTTTTTCTTAAATTCAGTATGCTTTCTGAATAGGCATTGAGGTGGAATCACTAATTCATGTCTCACCAACATGCCTGATTTTTAGCTGTTAACTCTGACTATGAAGTACCACATTTATTTTATGACTGAGGAGTATGTGACTCTTTGGTGAGAGGCAAGTTTTGTTCAAAGTGTATTTCTTGAAAGGAACATGTTATTTTCTCAGCCAAAATTAATTAGTAGAAATCTATCCAACAAATATGAAAAAAATTACCCCAACCCTAAATCACGCACACAGTTTATAAAAACAGCTTCAGAAGTTGCAGGTTTAAAGTCTGCCTAGGCTAAAAAGTCTAAATGGTTTGAATTACTACTGGAGAGCAAAGAGACAATCTTTCACGCTTTGCATGTGTATTTTACAAAGTAAAACCTATTTTGAATCAGATTGGAAAGGTTTTTCTCTTTCCACCGATTTGTGCCAGAATCCAATTATAGAACACATGCCAGTAATTGCAATAAATAATAGTTATAAGAGGAGAAAGGGGAATGGGAAGGCATGCTACAATTTGTTGTTGCCAAATAAGACCCTTTAATAAGAAGCCTGGTTATTCTCTTTAAAGTGACATTTCAAAGGTTTTCTTCCCCATTTACAACTTATGAATTGGTACATTTCCAGCATCTTGCTGCACTTGAAAATTAACTAAATGAAGCATAATTTTTAAACTTCAACAGCTTATTCCTCCTCTGAATAAAATATCTGAAGCATATAAGGAATGCAATCCTGACCACTCTGAAGTCACTTGGAAAATTCTTTTTGTCTCTTAGTGAAGCTAGAACGTCACCCCAAGTGACTCAAAACTTATGCTACTCTAAATTGCATTTTAGAGACCAATTTTTCTGTGGAGGAAGTCAGATTGCCATTTTACATCATCATCCTGTTTTAAACTTTAAAATAAATTCCATCTGACATCTTGCTTGAATTCATTAAAGAACAGATTATCCTCTTCAGCTCCTCTCCCTAGTCACGGAGGCCTGAGAGCCAATACAGAGTTTCAAAATTTTCACACTGAAAAACAGAAGGCCGCATAAGGGTCCACGTTCCTATGACTGCACAGTAAAAAACTATATACAGAAAGACTTTTCTTGTGAAGAATTAAGAGTGTTGGCTGTGTCAACAGAATAACAGCAAGTCCAACAGTCGTGATTCCTGGAGTCATAGTGGCTCTTCCACTGACATTACATTAGAAGCATTAGGGTTTCTCACGGCCAATTACAACCCTACTGCAGAATAGGGATGGGGCACATCAAGAGCGTTTCTTTGTGCATTTCCAATCCTGATTAGTTTCCCTCCATTTGTTTGCTACCAATTCATTTTCAATCAAGGAAATATTTATGCTTGCTTTCTGATGGTAATCACCCACAGCATTCAAGATTTGTGGGGGATGACAATAATTCTATAGACATAATGAGCTCTGTGTTGGAAGGGATGCTTAGTGAAGCCACAGACATCAAAGTGATGACTCTAGAGACCTGCTATTAGTAGGACTTTAAAATCTCAGCAATTTTCATGGAGCTTTTGGTGTGTTTTAGATTACTTGGTTCTAAACATCTTTCCCCTTCCTGTGTCTGATATAGTATATGCTGTGGGCACAGAACCAGTAGCTTGTCTTGGACAGTTGGAAGAGTATCTAACCACGTCAACATTACAAACAAGTTTCCCCCCCCCTTTTTTTTACTTACCATGGAAGTGAATTGTAGCACTTTTGAAAGGGCACAGAATAAAATACTGGACTGAATACAGATATTAAGACAAAAGATAGTATAGAACCCCAGAAGAGGGTGATAACCACAGATATATCTTGCCAAGAAAAATTATTTGTATTTCCAGAACTACAAGAAGGATAACATGTTTTTTTATTATAAATCCAGTCCAAATTCCTTTCAACAGAGACGTACTGTAGAGCGTATCCAATTATATAGTCCACAAATAAGTATGATTAGAGCTAGTAAAACTGGTAGATAATAAATGATAGCTTGTCATCTATAGAACAAGTTTATATTTGAATGTTTATACAGCATGGGAAATATGTAATCCCTGTGGAGGTGAACACATTTTTTTTTAAATCACCGTACCTGGGTTACTATACAAGGTGAGCTGCTTCAGTAGAAGGTGTCAGGCTCAGCCAATATACGTTTTCCTTTGTTTCCTATCACTTTGTTTATAGGAAGGAAGCAGATGATGTAATTAAATTGCAAATATACATTTTACATATATAGTAAAACACTTCAAAAAGTGAGTTGAGAAAGGCATGCATACATCATAGGAGGCAATTGACCTTTTTCTGGTTGATGATTTCACATTTTGTCTCAACATGAAGACTGAATCTTTCAGTGTGAGTGATACATGTTACAGGTGTGTATCAGTACTGGGCTGTAACTTAAACTATGTAGTCTGAAATTCTCCATAGACTACTACGAGAAACCTGCATCATCACTGGGCACATTGCTGTACCATCATAAAATATAAGTTCAAACAGCTCCAGTAAAGTACTTCTAGTTTACATATATGCCCTTACCTTACCAGCTTGCCTCTTGTAAATTTAATACTTTTGTTCTTACCTGTCACAGAAAGATAACTAGCAAAGCACTTAACCTATAAGAAATAGATTCCCTCATGCAAAAAAGCAAAAATGGTGTGTTGCTGCATCAGTACGCACATTTCTTAGAGCCAGAAGTGTAAACATGGAATGATTAAATTTGGCCTACAAATATAAACCCCAAACTTCTGGCAGTTCTAAAGCTATTCTGTCTTAAGTAGTGCTGTTTGGTATGCTAGTTCTCCCATTGCTGGTAGGAGTTACATCATTTGCTTTTGCTAACATCAGCCAGTCACTGACTTATAAACAAAGGTAGCTGAATGTGTACAAAGGGATGACAGGAGAATGGAAAAAAACTGTGTAGGAGTGCTTACATGTGAATAGCATCACATGTTTTAGCATTGCCATCGAGAGATTATGTTCAGACCTTTATTAAAAGTAGCATACAAGTCCAGCATCTCAGAAGTAGCCTTAGAAATAAACCGTTGTCCAGAATTTTATAATGATTCTTTTGTTGCTCTGTCTCTTCCTTAGGTCCTGTGATATCCTACAGCTTCTCTGCCTAACCTGTAGTAGGGAATTGAATTATGTATCTGCCTCTTTCTTGCTGCTTCTAATTCTTTTGCCCTCACAGCACCCTTAACAGATGCTTCACGTATTCTCTGAAAAGGAGACACCAAATCAAAGTGGAGATATACTGTTCATAGCAGTAATAATAAAGTTAAAAGGGACATTGTGAGTTTTGTATTGATTGCCTCTGTGGCTTCTTTTTCCAGAGAAATATGTGAGTAAAAGTTGCAAATAGAAGACAAAAAACTTTGTGAACTCTAATTGGCATATGTCCCCAAGGTTGTGTTCTTTCTTACTTCAGCAGCCAAAATGTACTTAATTGATGTTGTGTGTAAGTGAGAGGGGAACCCAGGGTGTGCTTGTCCTAAAAGTTTCATGGTAACATGAACTAAGCTTGTCAGTGAAAAGAATTGGCTTTCTCTGTGCTCCATACTTTGTTCACAGTTTATTTACAGTTAAGTGTGCTTAGAAGAGGGTTACACTTTAGATATATCTCTCCAAGATAGTCTCATTTATTCTAGTTCACCCACAGAAGCTTTAAGCAATAAAAACTCTGTTGGAATCTTCAGTATAGGCATACTGAAGAGAGTATGTGTGCAAACCCCACACTTGCTGGCTATGTAATTGTTGCTTTCCCCATATAAAAAAGGTTAATTGGAAGCCAGACAAATAGCTTAATCCGAATCCTTCTGAAATTAAACGGATTCTAGTCAACGACTTAAACTTTGGATGATGCTGTATCATTTTCTACCTTCAATAGTCTTTGGTCTTCCCTTGTCTTTATAAGGTGACTTACACAATATGAAAATGTTGCTATAATGAATTGCTTTCTCAGTTTACTTCCGTATCAAATAAATCCAATGTCAGGAGAGTTCAAAGGTGTATGAGACACAGCATATATAAATGTGTAAACAATATGTAGTAGTGTGTGTCTTTATGGCTAAACGTGGAAACTGAAGTTGTATTTGAAACAGAACATTACATCTCTAAATGCAATCTGTATGTTGGATTCTGATTGCAATCTCATTGGTGCAGATTGTGTGAAATATCACTGTAAATCCAGAAACAGTACTATCAAATAGTTTTTAATTGAAGCTGAAATGAATTAGGTCAGAATTTCAAAGATGGTCAATTAAAATTGAATGTGAAAGTTAATAGTGAGTATCTTGATTAAATGACTTAATATCAGAAGGGATGGACTTTTCAGAACTACGTTGGTGGTGAAAATTATCCGTGCTCAGCATCTGTAAAACTTAGGCCAAGTTTTAAAGACAGTTCTAATACTACAACTGCAAGGCAAACACTGTGTACAGTGTGCATGCAGAACTGTATAAATAATAAACTGTTTATTACAAGTGATAAAGTTTTAACTCTTCCCGTAATGGCAAAGGGTGAGGTTGTTTGGTTTTTGTATCCAGGATTGTTCTAGCTTTAGTTTCTAATCCCATTCCACTCTGATTAGGCTACACCAAAACCCCCTGGGAAATGTGTATGTTTCTGTGAAAACTTCACGATACCTTTGGTTACAAAGAAATAGGGCACTTGGATAAAAAGATGTCAGGGCTGAGTCAGCTTTGGGTAGATATCCAGATGTTTTTGTCCTGAAAATTGAGCAAGAACAGGCTTCTTATGAATTTTTATTACCTCTCTGTCAGCCAGATCAAAATTGCTATGAGAGTAACCTCTCTCATGATCTCTCAGTCTCACATTCTTTTTTCCTCATGTTTCTTTCACTTTATCTTTTGCATATTCCTTAAAGGGAAAGGTTCAGAGAGAACAATATATTATTTTGAAATGTGCATAATGTATGCTTTTGGCTTTCATTCTCATGGAGAGCTTGTACAAAGTAATTTTCCTGTTTATGAAACTCTTTTCTGCTGTCAGAATGTGGACCTGAGTCAAAACTATGTAGCTGATCTTTTGTGGCATCCTTCAGAAGACATATCTTGAGAAACTTACTTTTGCAGAAGGTTCTGTGGATCATTAAATATGACAATACCTTCCTAATGACCTCTGTGGAAGCATGTAGGTGTCTGAATTCCAATGGGATGTAGGCTTCTCACCTGTTTGTCTTTCTGAAAACTGAACTCAGTGTTTCCCTGCTGCAGCTTTTTTGTATTGGTCCTATTGTGCAGTACTGTATTACTGTAAACTGTAGTGAGAAACTAGTGTCAGTTTGTGCTGTACAGGACACAGATTACAAAAAGTGGAAACCTGATTTGAAGTCTGTAATGGCAGTACATAGAAGAGGCAAAGTCGGTTATAAGAGATAAAGAGCCTAAAAGAACAATAAAACAGTATTGGCTAACACGATGCTCCGTGGTAGCAGAGCATGAGAGATTAATAGTTGTCTGCACTAATAATTTTACTGGCAACACAGCAAAAGAGAACCTTGGAGATATTTGTGAGATAACTTTGTGGATGTTTATGGGGAGCCCCACACAAATGTGAAGGGTAGCATGAGAAAAAGCCCAATGATTTATTTATTTATTTTATTTTTTAATGTAAGAGGTATCAGAAAGTATCCGTGGCTGAACAGAAGTGGAAGCTGACATTTGGATAATGAACAGGGGATAACCAGTATGGAATAGGTCACAGATAGCAGAGGCATAAAAAGCGAAGGATCTGATTGTTGCTGAAGAATAAGGGCAGTACTGGTTCTAAGTTTCTCTAAGATTTGCACCAAGAGTCACTAGGGGTTTTAATGACTGCAGGTTCAGTGGTGATCCAGAGCCAGGAGCAAGATATGGGAAATATCGAAGGAGGACAGCTTGAAACAGCAGCTTTGGGTGGTGAGACTACTGACAAAAGGGAGGGGGGATGTATAGACATTGTTGAAAGGTGAGTAAAGAAAAGGTCTTTTGTGTTTACTTTTAAAGCAGTTAAATAGTAAGAAACATTTGTATTGTGAAGGATAGAGCTGGAGAACACTAGGGAAATTAAATAAAACATGAATAACCTTTATAAAACTTCAAACTAGGAAATTAATTGTTCTGTAGAGGCTGAAACAACTTTTTAAAATGTTCTTGTAAAAATGAGTTCTTCCTGAAATCAGCACACTCCTTTGAAATGTTTTATTTTTAAAAAATCAGGATTTTTTCAGTGTATAAAAATTTTATCAAAATTTTCTGACCAGATCTAGCTCAAGCATAATTTTTGAACATGGAAGAATTTTCCCTTACTGCCCTGATATAAGCCAAGTTACCACTTCTTCAGTGTCTTTATATTTATGCCATCTGGATGAAGAATTCCTGATAACTGATTTCAGTTCAGAACGTGTTCACTGAATTCTCACCTCATAAGAGTAGTGCCAGATTTCTTGTTAAATGTTAGTCTCAGCTTATCCTGGTGGTTAAAAGCTTATGCAGGTGCAGAGTTAAAGCTGTTTTAAACTTCATGTTACTTATGGTAACTTTAGCTCTGCACTTTTGATGAAGAAACATGAATAATGTTTCCCAAATTCCAGATTTGGAATATCTTCTTGTAGTATAGTAGTTTTGAACTGATGTTCTATAAAGTCTACTGTTAGACAATGATATAAAGGAATTATTGAGAAACATCTGAGTCTATAAACCAGAAATCTTATGTCATTAACTGAAGTTCTGTAACTAAAGTTCTGGTTTGCCAGTCCTACATCTTTTCCTCTCCCTTCCTCCTTATGCTTTAAAAGAAACCTAATCTTGAGTATCCATTTAGAAACAAACTAATTTCTCTTTTGGGAAAAGTAGAACAGGGCGAATGAGTAATTAGTTTCTTGCAGGTATATGTTAGCCTTAAAACAGCAGTTTCAAAGAGATGTTTTTAAGACATCTGGTTTTGATCAAGAAAAAATTAACTGCCTTTTACTGGAATGATCACTGACAGTTTCCAAACATTACTACTTTTAAAATTTTTATCATTACTTTGCCAGCACAAACATCTTCATACCTACTGGGATATTCCTGAGAATGGAATTCTGTCATCTCCTTTTCTGATAGATATCTGGCAAAGGCTTCTGAGAATCAATGAATCATAAGACTTAGGTGATTTATTCTTGATGGATAGCAGTGTCCAGAATCAGGCTCAGTTTTTGCAGTTCAGGAAGACCTTATATTGTAAACAAGGCATTAGAGTGAAAAGACTTTGCTTCTTTTCTTACTAAATAACTAAATCCAGGTGCATTTTCATCTTCCATTCAACTGCTTGTGAATTTAATGAAGAAAAACAACACCAGTGCAAATTAAATCACAATTTTTCAGCAGCATTTCCCAACTATCATTTATTTTCATACTGTGTTACAATACCCACAATGTTCTCTTGAGAGCTGGGTTCAAACTTCCCTTGAAATAAGAACACTGATAAGTCATTAGCAACTCTAGATGAAAAAGCAAGCAGAGATATTATGCCTGCCATTGCTCATTACAAGAATGTAGGATGTGATTGTGTTCCAAATGGAACATCATTGTAAAAGAGGTGCCATGTGGACAGGGTGATAAGTGCGTGTGCGTACCCAGAAGGCCAGGTCCTGGAAGGGTCAATTTTCCTTTGGAGATGCTGACGTAGTAGCTATTGCTGCAATAGTGTGCTGTGACTGGCCGTCAGTGAGTCATACTGCAACTGCTCCTCATGTAGAGAAGTTCTTTGGCTGGTTTGTAAACATATAGGTCATGGGAGTCATTTGACTAGTGTGTTCCTGCCCTTGTGTGTAGATGGTACAGGACATGGAGAAAAGCACAAGGAAGAAGAGAACCCACGTTCTCCCTCCATTCTCCACAAACATACTTGAACAAATGGAGGCAAACACCAAGGTTCCTGACTACACTTGAGAAACTTTTGATGTGTCAGGGGAAAAGGGTAAAGATTGGTGGTGTTCTGGGCTAGTAGGAAGACCTTTTCTATTGATTCTGTGCTGTCTTTATAATCAAAGACACTGAAAAAGAAACCAGGCCTCAGTCTCTGTAGACATTTTTGAGAGTTTCCAGTAAAAGGGTAAGATGAGGGCTGTACTGTGGTTTCTCGGTCAAAAACCTAGAGCATAATCTGAATGTGTGGAACTGAACCATGGCAGTGATCCAGGATATGGGCTTTTAAGTACTCTGCTTTCGGTTTTATAAACTCGTAAGAGTGGTGCTTGCTGCTATGGTTTATTGTCAGATCACTTCCTCACGTTGTTGCTGTGGTACTCTTCTGGTAGCACATGTGCAGGCTGTCACTAGGAGAAACCCCCAAATTTCCCATATCAGGGAAGGAAGAGAAGCAGTAACCAAAGTGGGAGGGCTGCTTTTTGCCTGTCAGATTTGTGCTTTTGCTTTGCTGCATCAAAGTAATGGTATGGGAGCCATAAGGCATGAGGAGCCTGGTGGATTATCTCGGAAGGACTGTGAGGGGGGAGACACATTTGGTATATCTCATGCTCTGGTTGTATGCTCTATGTAGACTCTTGTCCAGTTTATCTTCTGGTCTACGCCCTGTTGCTAAGTTCAGTTCAATTCAGAGTGAATGTGATTATGAAGTTGTATTCGTACTAATGACTGGGAAATAGGGCCCCAGAATGAAACACAGAACAAGGCAAATGCAGATGCACCATAAATACATTAAAATCCCTCATCTTAAACACTTTTTTTCTCCCTTCCTTCAGCCTTCTCTAATTTCCTAGAAGCTCATCAGTATGTGTGCAGATCATTTAAATCTTTCTAAAGACCCTAAATTAAAGTACTTTAATGAATAGTCTTCTGCAGTTCTTCTTGTAACACTGGCAGGTCCTGGGAGAACTGTGTGCTGCTGCTCACAATGTGAAGGCTGGCTGCTCATTTTTTGATCAGGCAAACTGAAGGAGTTCATTTCTTCTTATTTCACTTACAACAGAAGCCCAAGAAAATGAAACCCAAAATATGCACAGAAGTTACTTTCTCGTGTTTTCAGCCAAATCACTTCAACAGCATTAGAAAATGTAAGACAAAGTGGATGAAGTGTCTGACCACATAGTACAGTCCCATCAAGAATGAGAAGTATCACATATTTTACAGGAATGCGGGAAGGAGAGAATCATCCTGCAGAGTGGAAGAAAGTGACTTCAGCCTGCTTCTTCTCATGATTTTGCCTTGTTATCTGGGTCTTTCCATTTGTACTTTTTGCTGAAATCTGTGACACCCTTCAGCCTTGGTGATGGGACTGTCTTACGTGGTCAGTGCTGGGTGGAGTTTCATGCTCTGAGAATGGGCCTAAAAGCACACACTAGACTTTTATTTTACTCATGATAGGTTCATGACCTCATGGATTTTCATTCCCTTGCATCCACAACTCTCCAGAAATCAGTCAGATATTACAAATGTAACTGAGTGCAGAGTTCGGCCTCGGTTGTGTGAAGCCCCAGGGAAATCCTATAGCTGTGTGGGAAACATGGAAATTTTCTTGTGTTTTCCCATTCATTGCTCCTCCTCTTTCCTGTTTGGCTTCTGGGATTTTCCCCGAAGAAACCCAAGACATGTCTCTCTCAATACAAACATAAAGAAGCATAGATGCAATGTGGGATTTTGTGCCACTTGAAAGAACAAATGGGTGTAAATTCAAATTACTTCCAGTTCATATACTGGTATTAGCTGAGTTGCTTGTGTTTATGAACAATAACAGAAAAAATCTTTCAAACAGATTATGATTTAGTCACTATAACTTTCAGTTGGTTAAAGATAAAAAATAAGATGTTATGAGTTTTAATATAAACCAAAAAAATTAAATACCAGATTTTATTATTTTAGTCATAAAAAAGGACATTGTAAGTTGTGAATTTTCCCGGAGAAAGTCAGTGTTATAGCTCAAATTAATGCTTTGCTCTCTGCTCTTACTTGGATTACTTGGACACTGCTGTACTTCATGTTATTAAACTGTTTTGACTTATGATCAAAGTTCGTGCTACCACAAATCACCAGATGGCTGTTTGAAAGGATATGTACAGTGGTTGTGGGATCTGCAGGCTGCAGCCCACATACATTTCCTACAGACATTTGAAATTCCTCTCTATCAATGTTCTGGAAATACCGAGAACGTAGCAAAGAGAGTCACGTTCCCTGTTTCTAATACACATAAAAAAATACAAGTATTTTATAATCGTCTGATGCTGGACTCATAAAAATGAAGGAAGCTTTAAAGTGCCTAGTTACTTTCAAATCTGCTGGTTTCTCCCTGTGTTTTGCTCTCTTGCTCTATTTTTTAGTTTGCGGTGTTAACGTAGGAGTGTATTTAGTATGCTGTCTAGAAGATAAATGAAAACACATGTGTAGAAACTTCAAATCCTACAGTTTAAGTGACCAGTGTCTGATGCATGTATCCCAAATTATGGTATTTCTTACTCTACTACAATAAAGTGGCTTTTGTTTTGATTTGGGGGCTTTGTGATCTGTCTTATTTACAGAGATACTGAATTCTTGTTCCCATGCTGATTTTTCTTTTTTTCCTACATTTTCAATCAACTATTTAATTCCCTTCTCTGCTATATCCACTCTGATCAAATTACCATATGTACAAAATTCAGCTGCAAGATTTCTGACTTGCCCTGGGTCCTGGGAACATACCACCCTCATTTTGATCTCTCTAAATTAGCTTCCTGTACAATTTCCTGTCAAACATGAGTTTCATGAGATTTGTCCTTGAATGTGTATGTGATCATCCCTTCTCACTGCAATGAAATTTTGGCTGCCGAACTAGCTGGAACACTTTCACCAAGCCTCCTTTTATAGGAGTAAATACTAATGAGATTTATTTTATTTTGTAAGTACTAACTCTCGGAAATGCATCTGCAGAGATAATTCAGGTTAACTCCCATGTGAGAATTTTAAGCAAAGGTTTCTGATAGTCATGTGTTTGAGTGAAGGAATTGTTCCTCCCTGCCCTCCTTCCCCACCTCCCCCCCAGCATCTTGTAAATTACTTTTAATATTATTTATTATGATTATTATGATCTTAACTTCGTGAATCTTCTAACATCTTGATAATATAAAATTAAATTGCAGGAAGAAAGCAGTGTCTACTAATTAACGCCATTTCAGGAATATTTTTTTTTTTCAACTTGATGTGGGACTAAGGAGAGGACATTAATAAGCATTCTCAAATGCAAATATTATTTCCCAAGGGATGAATCCTGACCATGTTTTGTTTCTCACTGAGAGGGCTTCTGCTGCAGGATACATGTATTTCATCTGAAAAATCAGATAAATATGATTGTCAGGGAGTGTAAAATCAACAGCTACTTTCAAAACTTTTTCTCTGATTTGTTCTTTACTACTTTCTTTTGGGTGTTATGAGATTTAATTCTGTGTGCAGAGCAGAATTAAAAGTGTAGATACAAACTTCTAAAAATCTAGTTCCTCACTTCCCAATTTGCTTCTAAATTGACTTTTCTAGGGACTATGTTCTCAAAATAAAGATTTGCAGGACACGAGGCTAATTATAGGTCTGCTTTTGACATGGAACTTTTTTTTTTGTTGAGTGCCAGACATAAGCTAAGAAGTGAAGAAGTTCAAAGAAGCATCTCCAGGTAAACAAAGTAATAAGAATACCTGATTTTTAATAGTTTGCTGAAAACACTGTTTAGGGAAATTAGTAAATAAGTATGTTTTGCTTTATGCAGTATTTAAAAAACTAAAAAGAAATAAATTCTTAACACTGAAATTTTAATGAAGTTATCTAATGTTAAGAAATGAGGCCTGGTGCCCAGTGTTTTAAGGAGAAATTTTGCTATGAATTGATTTGTTAAGTTAAGCAAGAGTATTTTGCATCTGCAGCTGGGAAACCTCGGAACAAACATGAGCTAAAGAAACGGCTCCTAATAGCAGAGTGCTGGTTTTCGTAATCTGATTATTGATGTGGCATGATTACATATACCGCAAGCAAGTGGACTAAATTTGTTACTCTTTTTCTTGTCATACTGGATCTGAGCTTTGCTGTAGTGATACCATGTGTTGAATGAGTCTGATCTTATCCTTTAATCAGCTCTAGCTACAGAGGTAAAAACATTCTTTGTTTTCATAGCTTCTTGCTTGTGACCATTCCTTTTGATTATTCTTCTTCCCTTGACATCTCTTCTTGTCTTAACTTATGACAAAAACATTTTCGTGGACTTCATAGGTGCTAGGAATAAAAGCACAGAAGAACTACATGTGCCTTCTGGCATTTTTGGTATGTAATTTTTGCTAGCTTTTTAGGTCAGGAACAGCTTTTTTTCTCTGTAGAACAGCTAGTATACTGGAGACTTGATCTTGCAAACTTTTGTTTTAGATCCAGCAAGAGCCATGAGGCCGGGGTTTGGGGTGAGATAAGAATTGTCTTTCAAGTTTGTGTTCAGATACCTAGTGGCTGATAATGTGCACTGACTTCTGAATTTGGATGTAGCTTGGCACAAGCAGGACGTGCCTGGTTATGCAAAAAAGTGGATCTGCTGGGATGGGAGACAAGGCACTTTTTCTTGGGGTTGATCCCAATACCAGAGATGAGGTCTCTGACAATTTAACACAACCTGAATTGCAAAACAGGGCTCCTTCCAGCCCCTTGTGGGGAAATAGCAGGCAAATGGCTGTGAAACCTGTGGAGGTGCTGACTACACCTACCCTGACTGATCTTTTTGATCTTTCCACCCATTCCCTAATGATCTGACATCAATACTCAGTCTAAACCCACATCAATGTGCAGCGCTGTATTTCAGGCATGCAATCAACAGCTGGTACTGACTAGAAAATATTAAGAAGTCTTATTCTTGTGCCACTACTCCTCCATTCCTTCCTCTGCCAAAATCTAATCAATCCTTGCAGCCCATAGTAGTCTGAACCCTAGACCTAATACTTAAACTCCCCTAACTCTAAGAGCAAGAAATAGCCGTTGCTAACTCTCTCAAATACAGCTTAGCAGCTCCCAGGAAGCCCTATTGTACCAGAAAAGTGGCAGGGAAGTCAAGGCTGAATGAATGCTTCCTGATTTTGTAAAATCTGTAGGAGAATCTAAAAGCTAGATAAAAATCAGGGATTGTGGGTTGGGTTTTGCCTAAAAATGACTGAAGATTGTTTCAACCTTCTTTCCCTTAACAGTATAATCTGCCAGCTATCTGTGTAGGCTGGATGGACCTTTTTTAGTTCCAGGTCATACAGTCATGGCTTGTGGAGGGAAAGAACATGGCATTAGTAGATTGTAAAGTCTGGTATGCAGGCTGGTTGTGGATGACAGTGTATAAAGTACGTGAAGGGTTGTAAACAGGTTTTTCATGTGATGTCTTGAGAGCATGGGGGAGGATACTACACTTCATGTAAGAAGAGAAAGTAAGGCTACATATAAAATTTAGCCTTTTCTCATGCAGGTGCATCTTTGGAAAGGTCTTTGATGCATCTGTGTCTGGATAGGGCTGCTAGTCAAGAAATGAACTTGCAGGAATTAAGTAGTTTCTGACTATTTTGTTGAGCAGTTTTGGGAGGTTCTCCAGACTGCTTGGGGAACTTGTCTGGGCTTTTTGGTGCATGCATTGGAAGGAGTAGGGAGGTATTTGGGTTTTCAAAGTGGGTGGCAGACCAAGTCAATAACTGATGCCAGGATGAGTCAGCCGAGAAAGCTTTCGGTACAAGAATTAGAAGTTCTTCCTCATTGTGAACTATGATCCACAAGAACTGAAGAACTGAGGAGTGTGTTCACTTCACTGGTGCCTCCCGTGTAAGTATCCACAGGCCTTGCAATTGTCTTAGAGTAGTGGTATGTGGTATAGAGCTGCTAAACATGTTTCCCTCTATGCCGGTTGGCTGTGAGTAAGGGTGTCAATAAAATCACAGGGCTATATAGTAGTTGGTCTTTACTGCAGATGCTGTTAGGGTAGTTTAACAATTGGCAACTTGATAGAGAATAGAAGGAAGGGATGTGTACTAGGTTCAGTCAGTCAGACTGTCCCAAGGAACAGACATAGTAAGTGACTGTCTAAGGCAGCAGTTTATAGGGACTAACAATCAATCTAGATTATTTATGTGGAAGGGAACAAGATTTTCAGACTGAAAAACTAATCTCTTGCCATTGCTGCTGAGATAAAGGTTGAATGTATTGGTTATGGCTGTGCAGATAGCCTCTCTTAAAACAAATAATCACAGTTCCTGTATTCTCTCCTATCCATGGCTTTTTCAAGAACAGAATGCCTTGCAATGTGAGATTTCCATATACCGTCCTCACTCCCTGACCCCTTTCCCCTCTCTGTGCCTCAGGAACAAGCTGAAATCTGCCTCTTTTGTAGTAGTAGAAGAAGTAGGAGTAGCCTTGGAGAGAGAGGGATTCAGTAGGTATGAAGAACAGAAAAACACATCAATAGAGGAAAGGATGAGGAAGAAAGTTAACACAAAGTAACTTCCACTATAGTTAATTTTCTTAAGGCAGATGGGAGAAATTTGCTCAGTTAGATGTGGAAAATACATATATCAACATGCATTTTGAGAGAGACCAGTTACAGCTTTACTGTCTTATCTTTTCTCTTTGAACTATCCTTTTCTCCCCCTCTATATTTAGCAGATGCAATGTGGCATGTGCTAGAAGAGGAGCTGTTATTTATCAGGGAAGCCTAGAACCTGCTTCAGCCCTTTTATGGGTATGTGACCAAGTACCTAGAAGTGCCTCACACAGATCCCTTCCCATTTATTCCTACCTATTCTTAGAGGGAGGAATTTCCCTCAGAGGGATTATCATTCATTAGTGGTTTACAAATAATGATATCTCATTTTTTAAAAAGTCTAGTTATAGCTGCAATATGACACTTAGGCATTCTGAGTCACATATGACTGTATTATCTGGTAATTTGGGGTAAATATTAAATGCTTAATGGCTGCTATATCAGAGGTTGTGGACAAAGGAAATACACCTTAATGTATTCTAATTATTTTCTAATTTGTCTTTATATGGTCCAGGATTTGGCTCCACTTCAGTGATTGCATTCAGGTGTAATGAATGAAATGCAGAGAAGAGGGATTCAAAAGATCAGTTTTCAGTTTGGATCCTTGTTTAATTCAACATTATTGCTATAGTTCTTACATTTTTATGTCACTTTTACACTTGTATGTGTCCATTTTCAGAAGTTTTACTCTTGAGTTATGCTAGTTTAAGCAGAATGATAATAGAGCTCATAAAGGTTGAATAGAATAAATCAGTCTAGCTGTACTGTACCAGTTTTACTTTTTTTGTTTCAACAATAAAGAAGCTTTAACAGTGATTTTTTTATTTTATTTTATTTTTTTGTACCTGCTGATCTCCACTTTTAATCATCATTCAGGGATATGGTTTTCATGCAAGTGTCCCCAGGCTACTGTTTTTATTGCTGACTTCTGAACTCTGAACACATCTGCTTAAAATATGGTTTCTGAAATGGGGTAGAGTTTGCAAATTTTAAACCTCTTGAGGCCTGAGTGCTACTCAAACATGGAAACTATTTGAGATATAGGTGCCTCTAGATATGTACCTAAGTAAGATTACTAGCAAAACAGACGTGCCTACCAATGCTTAGTTCTCTTGTGTGACAGAGCTTTCTATAGATTGACCTCAGTTAAACTGTCTAAATTCTGCTTAAACTGCTCTTCAGATACCTGCATCTTCTCTTTGAATCTGTCCTTTAACCAATTTTTACCTTATCTGGTCAATTAAAGCAGTCATATTTTTATTTTTACAGGATAACCAGTGTTTGTCTAATCTGCAAGTAGTCTGGTAAGACAGGTCATATGAATACTTTGACAGCTAACAATAAGGACAGTAAAGTCATTTTATGCAAGAACAGACAAGACTTAAAAAGATAGACTGCTCTGGCTGAAAAATAATTGTACAGGGTATTCGTGTGATACTGAAAATAGTTCTTTCATACCTTTTTATTATTTCTGAATTGTAACAAGAAAAAATTTGTTTCTTTTGCTGTGGCTAGTGGAAACTTTATCAGAAAACTTTTTCTCCCTTTTTTTTTTTTTTTTTTTTTTTTCTAGAGGCCAATACATCACTTAGCATAGGAAATTGGTTCAAATACATTAAAGTTGTTTATCAGCCCAAACATTCCAGGAAACAATTACCACTTAGGGAATATTTTCCTTACTGGCTTGCAGGACAGAGCCACTTCCCAAGTATATCCTACTCATGAAGGAATAGCAGGTAGCTCAAATTAATTTGTGTTTCATTTAAAAGAAAAAACAAATTACTCAAAGCAAACCTGATCAAACTCATGTATTCACAGTCAATCATTTAGAATCCATTTTAGAAGAAAGGGCAGATAGCAACTGTGCTGAGGTCGTTGACTTGGAAAAGTGGATGTTAATATTAAGCAAGTGATGGCTTTTATTTACTATGTCAACATCAGTACATGATACTTTTCTTTAGGTCTTTGTTTTGTCGTCTTTTTCTCTTTCTTCCTCTACTTCAAAAAGGAACCTAAATACAAATTTTAATTGAAAAACAATGCTTCTTTTAAATCCAAGGTTGTAATTATTAGCAAATAAAACTATGAGATTTTGTTCTGATGTAGCAGATGGGTAGACAATGAGCAAGGAAAGCAAAATGCTTTTCTGAGAACTGGAACATAAAATTCATATGAGCTCATGATGGATAGACCTCTATTCTCAGGAGATGTTCTGTGCTTTAGTGGGAACCCATGACTGCTTTCATAAGGGTTGGCCAAGTGCCCAGTAGGAAGATCAACTTTTTAACTATTACATGCTGTATTCATTTGCAAGCCATCAAAATACTTGATTTTAAATTTAGGGTAAGAGAACATCTACTGCAACTAGTCCTGCAGGTGGAGACTTCATAGTTCTTTATTACCTTACACATCTGGTAAGACAAAGCATGTTCAACTATTATTTTTCCACACCGTCCTTGTAATTAAAGCTGCTTGGAAAAGAAAAAGAGGAATAATGTTTTCTGAGAAAATATAGTTGCCAGAAACCCTGGAAGTTCCTACTGAAAATTAGCTACTCAAACAAAATTACCTTTCTATGACAGTTGAATTTCAAAAATTATAAAAGATACTGTCCATCTTTCTAAAGTCTACTTTGTTGCTTTATTCCTTTTGAATGGTCAGCACAACCTTGCAAAACATAAGCTTTAATTATTGCTCAAGAAAAGTACAGCCAATGGCTCTAATGAGTTGCTTCAGTGACCCTTCAGTAATGTGGCCTGATTTGATCTCAAAGATCAAAAAGTTTCATTGCTTCCAGAAGACTGAAAACCCTTTGCTCATACAAAGACAGCTTTCCATGCAACTTTCAGCAAGCTCATTTGACTTTAGCCTCAGGTCTGCCTTTTCAGAGTCCCTATTCTTTGACATCCTGGTGGCAGGGAGCTCTGGCCAAACTCCAACCCCCTTCTTGGCTGGCATTCCCAACAGCAGCTACTTAGACCTTGCCACCTACCTGCCAGCCATTCTCCTAGGTTCTCTTTCTGGCCATGTTGTCTCTTTCCTGAATTTTTCCTTCAACCCTTTCCTTAACCTTCATTTAGCTAAGCCTAATTTTATAACTGCAAAAAAAGTTAAGATCAGTCCTGTTGTCCTTTTCTGTGTGTATTTGTAGTTGATCCTGGAGACGACAATTTCCTAAAGTGGCACTGCAGCAAATACAAAATTATTGTGCTTAATAGACTATTATCAGTTGTTTAATATTTGATTATTTTTTAAACAGTAAAGCCATCTGTGCCTCTGATTTGTGAGCATGTTTTGACACAAGTAAGATTCCTCCCCACTCAACTCCAGAATGCACTTTCTCCTATGGTACAGTGCAAGGTAAGGTGGATAAAAACCTTGACTTGAGCATTAGTGTGTACTTGTATTTGTGATGTCATCATTCAGTTTTAATACCTACCTCTCTTAAACTACATAAATAATGAATTTATGGACATAAAACTTTGAAACTTTGCACTAAAATAGTTTATTTTAAAACAATAGCCAGTTTATTTTTGGACTTATGTGTGTACAGAGGAAAAGAGGGAAGAGGTGGCAGAAGCATTTTGCTTTGGTCAGAGATTCCCTGCAGAGTGGAACAGGTTGTCCTGTAACACAGTACCAGCCAGCTTTTTTGGTTCCATGTTGATCCCAACTCAGTTTGGGTTGTCATCTGGCAAAACCTAATCCCGTCCTTTAAATTCCCCTAAGTTTTGAAATAAGGGGGAGTTTTTGCCCAAAACCACCCTTGGCAGCTTAACAACAGCGCAGCAGCAGCATGCAGTCAGTTTGGTATCTGCAGGACTATGCAGAAGGGCTCAGTCAGATCTGCTCTGAGAATTTTCAGATGCATTATTTAAATGTTTTTCAAACTTCACTTGAGTGCAGTCAAATGCTGTCCGCTGCAACTACATTATGATTCACAGAGCCATACCTTATGAAAATACTCAGTGAAGCCACTACTTGACGTAATTCTGAAATCGGTGGGGAAAGGGAAGAGATTTTCTGTTTATGTTTTCCCCTGTCTGATGCAGAAATGGAGTCCAGCTCCAATACTGAAGTCTGGGTACATCTGCTAAAAGATAGCAATAATTTTTCAGAAGGGAAATTTTCCCCAGTATCCAGAGGGTTAAGGCTCCTCTCTTGCATTTATAAGGAGTTTGTTTGTGTTCTGGTACTTTTTACATTGCTGAGTGCTTCGGGTTAATAGAAAGTAATTCCATGTTGAAATAGAGCATGTCTGTTACAAAATAATCTAGATTTGATTATTATTATTTTTTTAATAAGTAACTTATTCCAATAGGATCCTATCCTACATGTTTAAGAAACAACCAACCAAACAAAATACAGTTTATTTCTGGCTTGAAATTTTCTGGTTTGAGTCCTATTCATAGTATGTCCTTATAACTTTGAGGTTGAAATATTTTCTATAGTATTTCTGTTTCTTGGCCAGTACTCACGGGATAGACTAAGTTGCCTATTTAACTGGTTTTGGTTAGGCTAGACAGGTTGCACTCCTCAGATTTAACATTATTGCCCATAGCTTTTCTGATCATCAGTTACTCCTATTCCACTTTTGAAAACTGTCTTCATGTTATTAGAACCCTCCTTAGAGTCTGGGCATCAGATCTGGATATGGTATTCTGTTAGTGTGACACCTCTGCCAAATACTGGGGTATAGTTGTTTCCTGTTGGTGCTATAGATTCTCTTACCTAGGTATCCATTGATTACATCTGTCCTTTTTGGTCCCACAAGTGCACCGCACACTTCATGGCTAGCTAATTATGCTCTAAACTTTCTAGTCTTGTCCAGTGTCACGGTTTTCCAAGACAACACTTTGTTTTGTATATTTATGCTTTTTTTTTTTTTTCCCTTAGATGTATGACTTAACATAGGACTTCAAAAAAGCCACGTGCTGCTTGCAGGTACCCAAATTACTGAGCAGTTCCGAGAAATCCACACTGGCCACATGGTTCCATACAGCCTAGTTGATTCCCTGGAAATGTGTCTGTTCAGTTCGGCTTTCTGTTTACAGTTCTACAGCAACCTGTAGTCATTTTGATTTGTTTAAATGTGGGACATTTTGTTTTTATGCTGTTCTGTTTTCTAAAGAAAAATGGCTACATACACATCAAGCTGAGCTTGCCTTCTTACGCCCCAAAGGGCCTGACGCTGCTTTCCCTTCAAGTACACAATTATCCAACTCTCTTGCGTCTGTGTTCAGTTTGTGATTTGCTCTGATTATTGAGCAAAGATTTTGTAGATAAAAGAATGAGCAGGACTTGGAATTCAAGCAGGAGCATTTCCTGCTCACACATAATTGTGTTTAAAAAATTAGTAGTGTGACACTACAGCTATCTTCCTAACCACTTTTGAAGATCATAACCATGCTTTTTGCTCATAAGTTTTTCAGAACAAAGAAGTGGAAACGTAGCTGGAAGGTTAAGAAACAGTATCCCCTGTTCACCTGCAGAAGACGTCTGTTTCAGAGTGGTCTACAGGACACTTCCTCAATGTGCTACCACTTACCCCAGGCCACAGCATCATTCTTACTGTTTTCACTTTTTTTCTTGAAGTATTTTTTTTTAATGTTATCTTTGAAAGCAAATGAGTTAACTGAACTGCTGAGGATCTCAGTGTTTTTCCATGACTGTTTCAAAGCAAAATTTTCCCTTGCCTTTTTTTTTTTTTTTTTTTTTTTTTTTTTAAAATAAGCGGAGTTCAGTCTCCTTGCCTTCCCCTCCTCCTTCTTGTCTTTTGGCACAACCCCATGTGTGAACTGTGCTGTTCGCCACTATATGACCGAAATTCCCTGAACTACACTCCACAAAAGCAGCAGTGAACTTGACAGAGAAAAATGTGAGCCTATTTGTAAGGAAGAAACAACAAGGACTTCACACTTTGTGTTTCTGATGTTTGTTTGTTCTTTATCTGCTCTGCAAATTCACTTGGTTTTGGTTACAAGCCACTGGGGTATTTTTGTTTGCTTGCTTTTTTTAAACAAAATTTGTGCAAAATATTACGCAATAAGAACTCAATCTTCTGTTGCAGTTATGGAGTTTTTCTACAGGAACAAGAGTAGAAAAGTATCCGTAAAACTGACTTTCTGTTACCTAGACTAATGTTAAAATAGGACAACTTTGATTAAGCAAAGCTCAGATGTTGCAAAATATATGTGTTTGGAGCTTAAATATATCATAAGGAAAATGCAATGCAGAAAGGATAGTGGCAGCTACTCCAACTACTGAATCAATACAAGAGAATATTATACAAGTGTA